>NC_056729.1:1057247857-1057335357 GCF_019279795.1 Protopterus annectens
GAGAAGCAGAGAGACCCACACTGAAAAAGGGGTCCTGGCTATTAGCGTGGCACCAGATAGAAAATCTTATCCATTTGGACTTGTATGACTTTCTGGTTGCAGGTTTTCTTCTTGCCTCATGTAAAAACCCAGAGCATGTCTTCAGAAAAAATGTACCTAAAAAGGATTAAAACCCTATCACCCACAATATCAGCTGAAGAGTGGATAAGTGAGGATGGATGAGAGACCCCTTGTCCTCTGTGAGGAGATCCAACCAGTGAGGTAACTTGTAGTGACTGATACTGGCTAGATGCATTAAGAAGGGGAACACCAGTGCTGTCTTGGCCAAAAGGGAGTCACTAGCAAGATTTATGGTGAGTCCAGTTGAATCTTCTGCAGGACTTTTGGAAGAAGAGGAAGGGGAGGGAAGGCAGAGAGAAATATCCCTTCAGATCTCTTATTTCTTTAATGTTGATATGGACTGAATTCTGACAGGGTGGTCAGAGACCTTGAACTTTCAGGTGACCACAGGAAGCTCCCCATCCCATGTCTGAGGTGTGGCTGAACAGTTCTTGAGAAGGAACCAGAGGCTGAAAGGCAGGCCTGGCTTGAGGGTAAGTTGCTGAATCTACCACTCAAATTTCCACTTGAAACAAGGAAGAAGAGGCACTCTGAAAACCAAAAGGATAGCAATGTTGAAGTCAAACTGGCTTGAGCTAACACTGAAACTTCCACATATGCAATCTGGCAAGAGGAAGCACTGGAATAGAAGAGGTGAGTAATCCTTGGGCCAAATAAACTCTCTGGCTGGAATGACAGGCAGAGGAAGAAGATACGGACAGAAAACTTGCCAAGGACAAAACCTTTGGAGGTGCAAGAGAGGCCAGCACTGGCACTGCCTGAATCCTGTAAACCAGGTACACATGATCCTGACAGGGCATCAGGACAGACTTTTGGAAGTTGATAGTAAACCCCAGACTATTGGACAGATATGGTGAACTCCAGAGCCTGTAATGGGCAACTGAGAGAAGGTGCTTAACAGGTAATCTAAATAAGGAAAAATCTGAATGCCTTGGAGCATGCAAAAGGCAATCACAGGATCTAGGCATTTTGTGAATGCCCTTGGGGCAGAAAAAGAGGCCAAACAGCAAAGCAGAGAACTGAAAATGAGGAGAAGAAATGTAAAAACTTCCTGAAAACAGGGTGAATAGGAATATGAAGGTAAGCATCCTTCGGATCCAAAGACACCAGAAAAGCCTTGGGCAGCAACAGAGGAAGCAGGATTTGAAGAGAAAGCATCCGAAGAGAAGAAACCTTGAGAAAGGTGTTGAGCAAGGAGAGATCCAGAATAGGTCTCCAAGTGCACTCTTTTTAAGGAACCAGGAACATTCTAGAGTAAAATCCCTTTCCCACATCGGAAGGAGGGGCAGGATGAATAGTTCCCTGTCCGCCAAGAACCACTGAAAAATGAGGAAGCTACTCTAGATAAGGCTGAGGAAACCCTGAAAAAGAAGGGAGAGATCTTGCCTGTTGAACCTGGTTGACTTTTTTGCGACTGTTACCAAGGCACTGCATGAGGAAAAGTCAGTACATACAGCTTACCTTGACTTGGCCAAAGCCTTTGACACAATCCCCCACTCTGGCCTCATCGAAAAGCTAACACAACTTGGCATAAATCCCCATCTCATCAGGTGTGTGGCCAACTGGCTTACTGATAGGACCCACAAGATCAAAATAGGTGCCACCACCTCAGACAGCAGACCTGTCACTAGTGGTGTTCCCCAGGGATCTTTCCTGGGACCCCTATTGTTTGGCATCTACGTCTCAGAGGTCCAGACAAAGACAAAAGGCCTGTGGCTGACCAAATTTATGGACTGTAAGTCGGGTGCGGTCACTGACTACCCAAATGATGTTAACATACAAGAGGGTCTCACAGCAAACAAATGACTGCTGCCAAAGTCGTGGCCTTAAGTTAAATGCAAAAAAAATGTATTATCATACCATTCGGCAAAAACACGGTCCCTACTAATTACCACAACAGCAACCCCCTAAGCACACAAGCTGTGGTGAGAGTCCTGACTACAAAGGTTGACAATCTCGCATTTGACCATCATGTAGCGGAAATGGCCAGAAAAGCCTTTTACTTGGTTCATCGCATACGTAAAGGGATTGCATCCAGAAAATTTAAGTTATTACCTCTCTGTACTCCTCCCTCATTAGACCAATATTTGAGTAGAACGCCCTGTCTGTTATGTACCTCTCCAAACACCTGCACCAACTGGAAAGGTCACAGAAATACCTCAACACCTGTCCTATATGGACAGGCTCAAATCACTATCACTCTACTCCATATTGTACAGATTGCTTGGAGGTGATCTGTGTCTCGCCTACAAGGCAATCTCAGACCCTGCTCTATTAAAGATGCTCCATATCCATAAGTCTAACTCCTCATGCATTACCCAATCAAAAGGCTTAAATCTAATGTGTAACATTAATAAAACCTGCTGGAGAGAAGGGTTCGTCTCCCAGAGGCTGCCCAGTCTCTGGAATAGACTTCCCATACACGTCAAAGTACATCGCTGACCCTCTTCAAGTGCAACCTTGATGAGTGGATGGGAAACCACAGATTTGTCCCAGGGGTTCCACCTATATTCCTCATTGACAGGGGTGACACGTGCTGATTGAGGCTTCTTTTTTGGGGATAAACTGTTAGCTAGGCTTGTAAGGGCCCCAGAACCACTGGCCTAGTAATCTCCTATGATCCTATGAGAGACTTCCACACCATGAAGTAACCCCGAATGATGAACAGAACCTCAGAATCTGAGGTGATGAGTTGCCAGTTTGGGAAAGAGAGGGAGAGTGAAGGGACAAGGGAACCTGGACAAGGGGTGGGGGGCAAAATTTCAAAGACAAGTAGGCTAGATAGAAAAAAAAAGGCTTCTGAGCCACAGAGCCTGAGAAGACTTTGTAAGAGGAGCTCGCCTACCACCCTTCCTGCCTTTAGTGGTCTGATGAAGTGTCCTGTGAACAAAAGCAGACCTAGTAGGATATTTCATCTGGACTTAGGGATAGGGGATACAAAAATAAGGTCCTGTAATGTGAGAAGTCATGTACTTACATTAACTTAGCATCTGTGCTGTCCATTTTCATTCTTCCTCACTAATGGGTTATGGATCCGATCCTTGGATCTAACTTGTCACATTTACAAGACTTGGATCCGAATCTCAAGCTCTTCCCTCTACCCATAATGCTCTACGCCATCCCTAACTCCTCAGATGGAGTTTGCTGCCTTACTGTCCTCTGTGTTAGAGAGACAGAACACAGACAGAAGAAAAAAATGACGGCTCAAAACAGGAACGTAAAAGGTTCCATCATCATCCAAAGAGCCCGTGACAAGGCGGGAAGGTGACGAAGAATAAAAATGGACATCACAGATGCCAAGTTATGCTACGTACATGACTTCTAAATCTGATGTCTTTTTCATTCTTCCTCACTAATGGGTCAGTCCTCAGCTAAGTAGCTCTTGGGAGGCCTTCAAGGAAGGACATGCCAGAGCAGTGTTGATGCAAAAGGAAGCTCTATTTCTGGAGACAGTGTCCAATTTGTAATGTGTCACAAAGGTACGAGTCTTTGACCAAGTGGCTGCAGCACAGATATCGTCAATGGAAGTTCTTGATGAAAAGGCAGAGGATGTAGCCATAGATCTAGTGGAATGAGCTCTAAGGAGATAAGGCAATTCCACACCTTTTTGAGAATAAATTGGTGATATACAATCAAATCCATTTAGCCAGAGTAATTTTGGAAACTACTTGATTGAAGAGCGGAGGGGAAAGGATACAAACAACTGATGAGACGTCCTGTACTGTTTTGTTCTGTGAAGATAAAAACGTAGTTGTCAATGAACATCAAGAAGATGCAGCATATTCACCCTTATTAGTAAAGTATGGAACAAAAAGTGGCAATTGTATGGACTGATTGAAGTTGGTCTCCTGCCACTTTAGGTAGAAAGAAGAGTTGGTTCATAGAGATAGCCTATCTTTAAGGCAAATAACATAAACTGGCCTAGCTGATAAGGCCTGGAGCTCAGAAATTCTTGCTGAAGTGATAGCTACCAAAAAGATTGTTTTCCAAGAAAAACTTATCGCATTTGTTTGCTGGTTCAAAGAGTTTCTGAGTCAACCCTTGGAGGACCACCGTGAGATCCCAAGGAGGAGAGGGGCCCTTTATTAGAGGCCTAAAGAGAAAAATTATCTTCATGAAAGCTCTACATAAGCTGGAAGTTGTCAAAGCAGAGGATTAATTTCCAGTATGGAAGTTGGATATGGCTATAAACTGAAGTTTAACAGTAGAAAAACTGGCCCCTTCCTTAAAGAGAGTAGTGAAGAAAAGAAGGATGGCCGAAGTAGGAGCTGAGAAAGGGTCAATATTTGGAAGCACATATAGAAAACCTTCTCCATTTGCTTCTGTAGACTTCCTTGGTGAAAGCTTTCTAGGAGGCCAAGACAATATCAAGAACTGGGGAAGCATGCCTGGACCGCCTTACAATTACTGGAAGTGGAGAAACCATGTGGTCAGTTTGAGGGCATGGAGATTGGGATGTTAAATTTCTGATGGGCGAGATAAAAGATCGTGAGTAGGCTCCAGTATCCAAGGATGATATTTCAAGCGAGACCATAGGAAGAGGAACCATACCTGTTGAGGCCAGAAGGGGGCAATGAGGATGATTGAGCTCTTCAGCCTGCTTGCTTTCTGTAGATACTTCAGAATCAGTGGAGGGAGGGGGGCATAGAGAGATCCGAGGGCCAGTCATGAATCCGAGCATCCCTCTGTGACTCCCCCAAATGTGGAATCAGAGCAAAGTACTTGCTGCACTTACTTAGGGGAGAGGCAAACTTGTTGCAGCAAGGCAGGCCCAGAGGCTGAAAATCATGTTTGCTACTGATAGATTGAGGGTCCACTCATAAGGAATCAGAATGGACCTGCTGAGTCTATATGCCAACATGTTGGTTTTCCCCAGTAGGTACAGTGCAATTAGAAAGTGGACTGAAGAGATCTCCCATTCTCAGACCCTCAAGGCTTCTCTGCACAATGGGTAGGAATGGGTTCCTCCTTGTTTGTTGATATACTAGACTACTGACATGCTGTGTGTGTGTACTGCAATAGTCCCTGGAGGAGAATGTCTTGAAAGGCTTGCAACATTAGGACTACTCATCTCTAAGACACTGATACGTAAGTTGGTCTCTGTGGAGGACCATGTGCCTTGCACCATCTTTCCCTTGAAATGCCCCCCTCCACTGCAGATGGGAAGCGTCCATGGGCACTGTGGCTACTGGCGGAGGAAGAAAGAATGGCCTGCTCAGAAAAACAGGTTGTCTGACTGGATCCACCACCGAATATGTCGTTTGCAAATTAGAATGAGCTTGATGGGAACAGAGAGGCTGGCAAAGAACAGACCACTGTACTGCCAAGGTCCATTGGAGGATTTACATGAAGAACCTTGTTAAAGGTACTAGAATAATGTCAGCTGACAATGACCCAAGAGCTTTCTCGCTGTAGGGGACTGAGGAGACAGTAAGTCTCACACTTGATTTCTCAAAGATGTGATGCGATGAAGAGGTAATGATCCCACTTGAGTCGCAGTACCCAGTTGAGTTCCTATAAATTCTAGAGTCTGTACAGGAGTCAGGTTTGGCTTGGCAAGATTTAGTGTGATGCCTAGAGAGTTGGAAACCTGAAGCAAGTAATCCCAGGCTTGGAGAAGTTCATGCCTGGTTGGGGTGGTGAGGAGCCAATCGTCGAGATAGGGAAAACACCTGGAATCCTTTGAGCCTCAGGTGAGCTGCCACTACTACCATGCATTTGAAGAACACCTGGGGGGTTGTGGCGAGTTCAAAGGGCAGTGCTCTGAACTGATAGTGACTGGCTTCAAGCCAAAAGTGCAGGTGTCTCCTGGAGTGCCTGTCTATTCCAGTATGCATCCTGGATATCTATAGAGAACATCCTATTATCCTGGGGCAGAAGAGGCAGGATGGACTGAACTATAACCATTTGGAACTTTGCCTTCTTTACATACTGATTCAGTCTGCTTAGATCCAGAACTAGTTTCAGGTCCCCTGTTTTCATTGGCACTTAAAAGAAGCAGAACTAAGTTCTGAATCCTATTTGGTTGGTTGGGACCTCCTGGTTAACTTTTGTAGCAGCTTTTGAATCTGTGTACTATGACTGGATGGAACGTTGGGGAGTTTCTTCCTTGTGACAGGAGGTGGGAGAGAAAAGGTGAATGCAGTAACCTCTGGATATTATGCTTGGCACCCATGCGTTATTTTAATATTTGTCCAGCTGCAGAGAAACATGACCACCGACTGCCTCCAGAGGCAGAGAGTTGGACAACGCTTCAGGAGCTCTGACAGGGCCCATCAGAGTAGGAGTCTATGAAGGCCTGGTTTTGCAGACACCCTCTGCTTCTTGGGCGGCATATGCCAAAGAAACCTACTCCTTTGCCTCTGGAGAAAATGTCCCCATGTGGGTCTTGAAAAGGCCATTGAAAGTTTTATTACCATGTTTTCTTCCCACCTTTCTGGCTTCCAGAGAATGTTTGTTGAGGGGTAGAAAACTTGATTCCAAAGGCAGACAGGGTGTTGCCTTCCTGCTTGCTGTGGGTAAGCACTTCTCTGATGGCCCGAACAAGGGGGAGCCATCAAAGGGGGCATTAACAAAAGATGCCTTAAAGGGTTCCGCAAAGTCACATAGTCTCATCCAGGCATGTCTCCTAATGGTAATGCCTGAACCAGCTGCTCATGAGGCACACTCACTGTGTGGGAAATTAGCCTCAATGAATTGGCAATAGAGGAAAGAGTAACCAGCTGGAGAGAAACCTTATTGAGATCCTCCACAGACATGGACTCAGAGTTGGACAGTTCTTTGATCAAATCTCTCAAGTGAGTAAAATGTGCCAGGTAATTTAAAGACTTCAGTGCAAACGTGGTTGCGACACAGATGAGCTTTCCAAATCTGTCCATCGCTCTGGAATGTCTTCAGTGAATGGACATAGGAGCTCTACTCGACTAGCTCCTTCTTAGTAGCTGCCACCACAACAATGGCATCAACAGGAACACCCGTACGCTAATAGGGCTTGTCAGAAGGCAGGACTAAAAATTTATCTGGGCATTTGGGGATGGTCTTGACAGTGTTTGGTTTCTTCCAAGTCTGGTGGGAAACTAGATCAATAAGTTCATCCATGGGGGTGTCACCCAGGACATAGATGGGTCAGCCCCGAAAGCCTCCAGGAACACAGACTCTTCAGAAGGCTGGGAAGACCAGCTACCCATTTGTTTGAGGATTTTCAGGATGTTTCCAAAGGAGACATCAGGTGGCAATGGGGGGAACCTTCTCCATGAAAATTGATGTCTTCCAAGAGACTCAATAGAGAAGTCTATGTACCTCCTCTTGCATGCCTTTTTCTGTGGTACCTTCTCCATGGGTTGTTCAGGGGAAGTTTGAGAAGAATGGGGAAACCCCTCTGGGGAAATGAGTGTGGAAGCTTCCCGGAGTTGGTTGAGTTGGCTAACTTAAGGGAACAGAAATGATGGGCTCAGAGCTCGGACCCAATGAAGTATGAGGGGTAGGATCAGAGATGAGAGGACAGATCTCCATGCAAAGAAAAGGCCCTCTCTACCACCTGGAAGGCTGACAAATCCAAGGAAACTTCTCCCACTCTCCTCGGAGCCAAGGAAGTGGAGGACAAGAGGGTTGGGGCCAAGCCCTCCAGAGAGAACTGGACCCGAGCTGTTGATGGCCAAGGCACCAAGGCGAAGGGACAGATCAGACAATGTCAGAGCCAAACCCACCCCTTGGACCCAGCGCTGACTTCCCAGATCAGGGACTTGCTCTGGCCAGACAGTATCAGAGCAGGGCTGGTCAGGGAAATGACCAGAGTCAAGGAAGGGAGCTTCCTCGGATCCTTATATTGGATCCTTAGACTCCAAAACCACCAGTCGGATCAGAGAAGGAGACTGTAAGATTGGGCAGGTGCACTCACAAATCTGAGAGGGGACGGAGTTGGCAAGACCCCCATGGAGCCCTAAGAAATTTCTGCATCACCCTGTCCATATCTGCCTCTGTCAAGCTGCTAGAGGATCTGGATGAAGCTGAGGAAACAGGTTTGGAATGTTTCTTAGGGGGGTTTGAATCGGTTGGGATGGCAGAGCGGGAGAAACTAGTTTTAACAAATTCTGCAGATCGGCTCCTAACTGTCAGATCAAAGGTTCTGGGATCCAAAACAGATTTAGATGGTACTGGCTATGGTGATTAGCCCCATCAGATCCGAAGAGGTGTGTGGATCCGAGTGAGGCATGACATTCTTCCAATCTGAAGTTTTCATGAGCTTTTCTGCTGGCTTTGATGAAGCCCTCAGAGACACAGGGAGTGCTTGTTTCTTTAATTCTCTGGAGCTTTGAGTTTTAGAGGGGGATTGATGCCCAGAAGAGGAAGAAGCCAGAAGCAATCCCTTAAGGATTAATTTGTTGCTCCCAGTCTGAACGGGCTCTGGAATTGAAAATGGTGCAAATTACACACTGAGATTTTAAATGGTCTGGTCCCAAGCAGTAAACACACTTCTTGTGGGCATCCGAATTGGGAATCTTATGCCCACAAGAAGTGCATTTCTTAAAGCCAGTGGGTTTTTCAGACATAACTGTAACAAGAAATGCCAAAAACTAAGAGCTGCCGCTCTAAATAAACCAAGTCCCACAGTAAAGAAATTACCAAAAACTTTCAACTCTAACACACCCAAAAGTCTGTACCACCAAAAGACAACTCCTCCAAAGAAGACTCAGGGGGTAATGGACTACTCTTCATCAGTACCATATGCCAAAGGAGAAGGCATCTGGGAACAGTAGGACAAGGACAATTCATCAGACTCAGAATCCTCATCCGAGGAATCAGGTTCCCTAGGCCTTTTGGAAGGAGATGCAGTCCAAAAGGGAGTAGGGATAAATCATTTGAGGAGTTTTCAGGGCCATTAAAGTGTTAGACTGGCCCAGAGTAAACTCCTGCCATTCCCTTTGAGGGTCTTTAGGATGTACAGAAGAGTGCTTAGTCTTCTGTTTTTTCTTAGTAGAGATGTTAACCCTAACAAACAGTGGAAGTTCGAAACCCTGACTGGATTCAATAAGGGTACCCAGAACCTCTTCCCTGGCTAGAATCTTTGGAATCCCTCTACAGACCTCAGACAATTAACTGCAGTTTCCCCCTTAACATCTGCAGCAGAAGTCTGCGAAGCCCCAGAGGAAGTGCAAAAGGAATGATACATGCTGGCCTCTGACAGAGTCATGGCAGAGGAATCCTAAGTCAACACAGGACAGCCTACAGAGCTATCACACACTTGTACAGAGATATCTGGTTGAGACTGGAACAGTCAAAGAATGTGGACATGATTTACTAGCCTTCTTATTAGTTAACAGAAATACCACAGGGTTAATTGATTCCACCATGCTGCCCTGGGCTAACTGTTTAAGCCTCTGGTTCTCAACAAATATGGCCAGGGATGATAACTGGCTTCTAACAGTCTTAGGCACAAGCACCTTAAAATTACTACAGGAAGAATGGTTGTGGGAAGCACCCAAACAGTAGAGAGACTGTTTATGATGATCATTAAGGGGAATCTGCCTCTCACGCTGACATTAATTCTTGGATGACATGAACTCCAGATAAAAAAAAAAAAGCAAGACCAAAATGGGGCACTTACCTGATGGCTAGGTATTCAGCACAGCAAACAGCGTTCAGACCAACAAGCGATGACATTCGGACTGGCAGCAAAGTTGTTCTGTGTAACTGCATCCGTACGTCACCTTTATGCCATACATTCTGTATGGGGGAACATACGTGTGACGTACAGTGCATACAAGATCTAAAGGCTTTGGTATACTGGCCTGATGTTTGGCTATCCTTGGCAGGAGATACCGGAGGTGAAGAATACTGCAACACTGATATAGAAGGACATCCAGTGTTGCCTGGGCTAAAAGAGAGTCTATCAATGATTTTAGGGAGTCCTGAATCTCAAATATTAGCAGAAAGAGTGGAAAAGCAAAAAGCAACTTTCCCATCCAAGGTAATGAAAATGCATCAGTTTTCCAGGCTTGCTTGCACAAAGCCTTTGTGCAGGATTTGTCAGTTTTGAATGGAGGGAAACATTTAGGAGGTTTTCCACACAACTGGATCAGTTCCTGGAAGATCCACTTGTTCATTTTCCATTTATGAGGGTCTGGCCTGCTCAGCTTATCTGCCACTATACTTTGCTCTGATGGAATGTAAGATGCTTGGTGGGTTAAGGAATGCTGCAGATATATCTCAATAGCTACCATAGCCAGCCTGCATAGGGGATATGATCTTGTATCCCCTTGCTTAATTCTGTACGACATGACTGTGGTACTGTCTTATCACTTGTGGAGGTTCAGGTGACCAGAGATGATTAATAGATTGCAAGCCATGGATCACAACCATCTCCATTACACTGATTGGCTTTGGTCAGTCTGAATGACTTTGGAGGCCCTGTACCTTTATCCCCATGAAGGCTACATAAGTAAAATCTGAAGAGTCTGTGGTGAAAGATAGGTTTGTGCTCTAAGGAAAGGACAGACTTGAGTTCAGATGAATTTCTCTGTCAATGCAGTTCCGTTTTTATAGGTTCATAAGTGTAAACTAGGCTAACAACCAGAGGGGCCTTTTTAAGCCTAGCCCTGCATCCCAAACGTATCTGACAACTTTTAGGATCTTTAAGATTATTATACGTATACAGAAGCACCGGCTTAGATGTTCAAGCATTTAGAGGCTGCATCTGTCCATTACGGACATAGGTTGCAGACCAGGGGTGAATTTTCGATTACCCATCCACTAGTCCAAGTTACACTTCAAAGTCACAGTAAACTTTATTGTCATACATATCAACACAGAGGAAAAAGTGTGCATCACTGCATGAAATTTCGATACTCAAGCTTGAACCATTGAATGACAATTTACAGAAGGAAAATAGATTAAAGTAATTAAATAAATAAAAAAATTAGATACAAAAAAAGTAAAGTAAAACAAATCTGAAAGCTCTACTTACATCACAAACAACAAATACAACAGCAGAAATAGACTCAGCAGAAATATAGATATGCAAAAAACAATACTGTAATAAATGAGAAGCACACAAGTAAACTTATCCACCACCAATATATACCATAAACTTACAGTTCATAGCTTTCCTAGTACAGGTAAGAGACATATGAAGCAAACTATCAGAGAGTTTACGTAAACAACAATGACATATTGCACACAAATACGGTTTTACTCATGTAGTGTGTTAGGCTATGGGTTTGTTATTCAGCAGTCTGATATAGTGTGTGGGAAGACGCTATTATGGAATCTGGATATCCTGCTTCTAATACTTCTGTAGCACTTTCTTGCTGGCAGGAGTTTGAACAGTCCATCAGCTGGATGGTGTAAATCCCTCAACAGTTTTTGGACTCTGCCATAGCATCTCTGAATATATGTCCTGTAGAGATTGAAGGAGGGAGCCAATGATTTTTGTCGCCTGTATCCAGTGCTTTCTGATCAGCTTGAGAGCAATTTCTGTACCAGACAATGATGATTGTCTGTCAGTACACTCTCAATCATGGCTCTGTAGAAGGTGAGTAGGACCTGTGGGGGGAGGTTAGATCTACAAAATCTCCTAAGGAAGTGGAGACGTTTTTGGGATCTATTTATAAGGTAAAAAGTGTTTGCGCCCCAACTTAGGTCTTGCAAGATATGTACCCCTAGGAATCTGGTGCTATTTACTCTCTCTACTGCAGCACCATTGATAATAGGATCAGCGATGTGGCATCTTCATTTGCGGGTAGTCTCTTTGGTGATGTTCTATTCGATTCCTCGAATCTGCTGAAGTAGATGTTTAGCTTGTTTAAAAAGTCTAGGTTATCATCACATCGCGTGGATGGTGGCTTATAGTCTGAGATGGTTTGGATTTCTCTCCAAAGCTGCCTGGGATCTTTCTTGTCAGACAGACAGGCCCGTTTTGTACTTGAATTGGGTAATGGAAGAACTGTACTTCACATGGATGGGAAGTTTGTTCCAGAGAAGAAGGTAGTCTGAGACACATACCTGTAACTTCAACATGTCCTATTTTATGTCACAAGCAAGGTTTAAGTCCCTTGATTAGGTAATAGTGATGCCATTTATTTTGCAAGATATGCAGAAGGTCCATCAGAGTGGGATCCAAGGATGCCTTGTGTGCAAGGCATAGATTGCTCCTCAACAGTTTGTGGGAAACCGAGCACAGGGATAGGATTCTGAGGCAGCTGGGTAGGACATGCTGCTTGTGACAGGTATCCTTTTTGTGAGTAACCTTTGAAAATATACCAACTGGTGCACATGCGCTGTAACAGTGGCCTGCTGTCAGGTACATAGCGAAGGGGTACTGTACTCAATGACTGGTCTGATAAGGGCCGCATAAAGATGACTTCCTTGGATTTAGATGCCACACCCTTGCTTATAAGTTGTGCAACATAGAATGATTTCCTTACTACCAAGACAGATGATGGTCAAAGGCCAGGCGGTCACCATGCGTCCTTAAATCCCTGACTAATAGATTTACTCTCAGGAATGTGTTATCAATAAAGTAGCTTCCACGTGTAGGAGACTTCCCAAAAGGATACTTTTACGCATTTCTTGGCATTGACTTTTAGCCCACAGCTCTGGCAACAGTTACTCATCTGAGATGGCCCTTCTTGGAGGATATTAATGTCTTAGGGAGATTCTTTGAGTGCCCCTAGTTTGCAATAATCTGCAGACTTGGTTAGCCAGAGACCCTTGACATCGGCCTTGACTTCAAAGTAGAAGATGCCTAAAAAGCAGACCCAGCACACAGCCCTGACAGACTTTGCTAGGAATAGTGACTGGGGTCATTGTGGCGGCAGACTCCCCTATCCTAACTTCTTGAGTCCTATCTGAGAGGCACCTGGCTATTCAGCTGGTGACACAGAGGGGTTTTACCTAATTCCGTGAGTCTGTCTACCATGCTTGAGTGTGGTATTGTAACAAATGTATTAGTCAGGTCAAGGTAGGCAGTATACACCATTCTGCCCTTGTCCACTGCTTTGGTGACATTCTCGAAGAAGTCCATCAGGTTGAGTTGGCATGATCTACCCTTGATGAAATCAAATTGGGTTGTAACCAGTGTTATTGTTAATTTCCATAAAAAGAAGTTATGTTCTTACCATAACGTTCTATGGGAATTGTTCATCTCGCCTTTGTTCTTACACACGGGTTCGGAGCCGATTCTCGGCTCCGAGTCGGCCACATCACCAGCTCTGCATCTTCGAGAAAGCTTGAGGCACAGTTCTATCCCATGATCCTCCTGTGCTAACCCTCAGATCTAGTTTGCTAACACCAGAAGTATCCCAATAGTTACTGCGCCCTAAGCGCATAGAAAAACACAACCACATTGTCTGATACTCTGTCATCAATAGAAGAGAAAAGATGCCATCCCTGATGTACACTAGGAAGCTCAATAATAACAATATCTAGAGAAGACTACACCCGAATGCAGTCTTACCCGTTCTTCGAGAATGCAGGACAGGGGATGGAGAGGGGGAATGTAAGAGCAAAGGCGAGATGAACAATTCACATGGAACGTTATGGTAAGAACATAACTTCTTTATGTGAAACTGTTCGATCTCGCCGTTTGTTCTTACACACGGGTAGCGTCCCTAGCTTCTTTATCCTGGGTGGCTCACGGGTGGATATTCCTGAGAACAGTGGAACCAAACATCGCCCTGTCTCTGGAGTTTTTATCTAATTTGTAATGAGCGATGAAAGTATGTGGTTTCGCCCAAGTTGCCACCGCACAAATGGTATCTAATGGCAAATGGGTGGTATGGGCTAAAGAAGTAGCAATCGCCCTTGTAGAATGAGCCTTGGGTTTAAAGGGGAGTTGTTGCTTTGATTCTGAATATACGAAATTTATACAGTCTGAGAGCCATTTGGATAAAGTAACTTTTGTTATCACCTTTCCCTTCCTTTGGTCAGCATATGATACAAACAGTTGGTCTGACTTTCTGTATTCCTTCATCCTAAGTAAAATCTCAGCTGCCTGTGGATGTCTAATTTGTGCAGCATGTATTCCAACTTACTGGAGTGATTTTTGAAGAAGGTGGGTAGTTCAATTGATTGATTAATATTTTGGAACGAACAAATCTTTGGAAGGAAGGAAGGAAGGATGGATTGGTGCGCAATGTTACCCTATCTGGATGAAATATCATATATGGGGGCCGGACAGATAACGCTTGCAACTCTGAAACCCTCCAGGCGGAAGTGATGGCAACAAGAAAAAGTGTCTTCCACGATAAAAATTTAAGAAGGGTTGTGGCGGCTGGTTCGAATGGGGGCAACATGAGCTGTGATAACATCAGGTTAAGATTCCATGGGGCCACTGGATTACGAAAGGGGGGACGGAGGTGAAAGGTACCTTTCATAAAGGCTTTGCAAAGTCTGTGGGACATGAGGGAACTATCTCCCTGACCAACATGAAAATTAGATATAGCCGCAAGTTGTACCCTTATTGTGGAAGTCGATGCTCCTTCATGAAAAAGTGTCGAAAGAAACTCTAATATCTTGTGTACTAGAGCTCCTGACGGATCTATACCCTGCTGCGAGGCCCAGTACGCAAAACGTTTCCATTTGCTGTTGTATAGCTTCCTTCTGGATGGCTTGTGGGAAGATACAATTATGTGTTGTACTGCAGGGAACAATCTGACCTGGCTAAGATGGGAAGTGGAGCAGCCAAGCTGTCAGTTTGAGGGACTTGAGAGATGTGTGAGGAACTCCCTACGAGTGCTTCAACAGATATGGCACTGGGTCCAGAATCCACGGTTCCTCCACCTGATGAGTTTGAAGGAAGGGGAACCAGGTTTGTCGAGGCCAGAATGGGGCTATCAGAATTATGGTCCTTTCCAGACGTTTGGCTTTCTGCAGGAATTTGGGAATTAGCAGAACAGGGAGAAAAACGTAAAGGAGACCCGGGGGCCAATCATGCACAAGTGCGTCCCTGGGAGCACCCCCCGGAGGGGGTAGTAGGGCAAAGTAGCTTCTGCATTTGGCATTCAATGGGGATGCAAATAGATCGCAGCAAGGCTGGCCCCATCTGCGGAAAATCTTTTCCGCGACTTGAGATTTGAGGGACCACTCATGGGGCAACAGCATGGCTCTGCTCAACCTGTCCGCAATGCCGCTGAATGTCCCCGGGATGTGCATTGCTATCAGAAAGCGTCTGGTAGACACAGCCCATTGCCAAATCCTGAGGGCCTCTCTGCACAATGGATAAGACCTGGTTCCTCCTTGTTTGTTTATGTACCAGACTACTGACATGTTGTCTGTCTGAACTGTCACTGTTCCCAGAGGTAAGGACTTGTGAAAGTGTTGCAACGCAAGAAACACTAACCTCAGCTCTAGGACATTGATGTGCAGGTTGTACTCCAAGTTGGACCATTGACCTTGGACTGTTCTTCCCTGAAAAAGTCCCCCGCACCCTATCAGGGAAGCGTCCGTGGTTAAAGTAGCTATAGGACTGGCAATACAAACGGTTGGCCTACTGTTAGGTCCTGACTGTGCATCCACCATTTGCAGGAGTTCGTGATTAAGATCTCTTGAGATAGTGGAAGCTGTAGGTACGACCCACTGAGCGAATAGCATCCATTGAAGGATCCTCATATGCATCCTGCCTAGTGGAACTACGATAAGAGCGGCTGCCATCATTCCTAGTACTCTCAAGATTTGTTGAGCAGGGACTCTCTTGCTCTGAAGGAGGATAGAAATTTGATTTCTGAGGGCTGATACTCTTAGTGGGGGGAGACTGAGTCGAGCCAGGGAAGTGTCTAACTCTGCCCCTATAAATGAGATACGCTGTGAGGGCGAGAAGACAGATTTTCCAAAATTGACTGTTATGCCCAGAGAGGAGCAAAGGTTGATGGTGTAATCCCTGGCTTGCACAAGACGATACTCGGTGGTGGCGGACAGGAGCCAGTCGTCTAGGTAAGGAAACACTCGGAATTCCATTTGTCTCAAGTGAGACGCTACTACTGCCATGCATTTGGTGAACACCCTGGGGGCTGAGGTGAGGCCAAAGGGCAGAGCACGAAACTGGAAGTGACTGGCTCCCAGCCGGAAGCGCAGGTGATCTCTGGATGCTCTGGCTATCTTGATATGGTAGTACGCGTCTTTGAGATCTATAGAGCACATCCAGTCGCCGTCCTGTAGGTAAGGAAGGATCGACTGTAGCGTGACCATCCAGAACTTTTCCTTTTTCACGAGAGTGTCGAGTCTGCTGAGGTCCAAAATTGGCCTCCAGTCCCCTGTTTTCTTTGGAACTAAAAAGAACCTTGAGTAAGTTCAGGATCCTTTCTGGTCCGCCGGGACTGGTTGGATGACTCTGTTTTCGAGCAGCCTTTTTATTTCTATGGCTGCCTGGTCTCGCAGACTGGGTGGAACATCTGGGAGCTTTTTGGGGGCAGGTGGAATTTTTATAAATGGAATAGTGTAGCCTCTGGTAACTATGCTTTTTACCCAGGAATCCGATGCAAGATTTAGCCAGGCCACTGGGTATAAAGCCAAATGACCCCCGACTGCCTACAGAATAGGACAGCTGGGCATGCATTCAGGAGTGCTGAAAGGGCTTCCCAGAGAATGTATCTCTGTCGCCCTGATTCTGCGGACCCCCTCTGCCTCCTGGACGGCGTCTTCCATTTCTTCCCCCTCCTCTGCCTCTGGAGGGGGCATCACTCTGTGTAGGCTGAAAGGATCCCCGAGTCTTTCAGAACCACATTTTTCCGCCTCTTTGCCCTTTGCGGTATGGTCTAGATGGGGCGGAAAAACAGACCCCTACGGCAGACAGGGTCTTCCCTTCTTGCTCGCACCTAGTGAGAGTCTCCTTTACTTTGGGACCAAACAGTGATGCACCATCAAAAGGGGCGTTAGCAAAGGAAGACTTGAAGGCTTCCGCAAAGGAGCATAGGCACAGCCAGGATTGTCTCCTCAGAGCAATTGCTGAGGCTGCCGCCCTACTTGAACCTTCGGCTGCATATGAAATGAGCCTCATGGACGAGTTAACTATGGAGTTGAGGGTGTTAAGGTGTGCTGTCACTTTCTCGGAGACAGCAGCATCTGTATTGCCCTGGAGAGTATCTCCCAGTTCCTTGAGGAGATCTCTCTGTAGACGCGTGAAATGCGTAAGGTAGTTCAGCGATCGCATGGAAAAAGTCGCAGAACTAAACACGCGCTTTCCATAGCTGTCCATCGTCCTAGAATCCTTATTAGGAGGATGAACAGAGGAAGATGATTCGGACATTTCCTTCTTAGTGGCTGCCGCCACCACCATAGTATCCACTGGCACTCCTTTAGTCAGAAAGCTTTTGTCTTGAGGGCCTGTGATATACTTGTTGGGTCTGCGAGGGACCGGTTCCACTGTATCAGGCGTCTCCCACGCCCTTCGCGCTATCAGGTCCATGAGTTCGTCAAAGGGAGGGGTCACCCAGGAGGAAGAAGGTTGAGCCCCAAATGCTTTCAGCAATACCGATTCGTCTACAGAAGGGACAAGGGTCTGCCAGTCTCCCCTCTGTTTCAAGATTTCCAAAATGTTAGCAAGAGAGACATTTTCAGAGGGGGACCGTGGGGACCCTTCTGCTTCATCCAAATCGATATCAGATGTCAGAGATTCCTGTGGGGAATCAATGTGCCTCCTCTTGCACACTCTTTTCCTCGGTACATCCTCAGAGGGGGCTTCTGGGAAGGTATCCAAGGAACCAGGGGTCCCCTCTGGGGTTGGCTGAGGCATTGGGTCTCGATGCTTGGTAGGAACCAAAGGTACAGAAGCAGAACGTGGACCCTTTGGGGGAGGAGAAGAAGATGCCGATGATGTATGTGTCTGTTCAGACAAGACCTTCCTCATGATGTCGAAGGCACCGATGCCCCGGCCCGAGGATCCCATCGGTTCCGAAGTAGCCGGTAGTTTCCCCGGAACCGGGACCATGGGCTCCGACCCTGAGGATGGATCCGAGCTGATCTGAGCCGAGGCCCCGAGGTGGAAAGTCGGAACCGAAAATTCGGTTCGACTGTCCGCCCCGGAACCTAGGAAAGACCCCCCGGCTGGTTCTGAAGGTGTCGAGGTCAACAGTGCCGATAGCGCTACTGGAGGCTTCGGCACCGAGGGCTCTACAATCATCAGCTCTTCGATTCTTAGCGCCGATGACTCGCCAGGTCTCAGAGGAGGAGGATTTGTCTCGGGGGCGGGAAGAGCCTCGAGTTTCGAAACCAATTGGGACACAACTTCGATTAATTTGGACATAGCAGAGTTCTCCATTAGCTTCTGTACCACTCGGTCCACGTCGGAGTCGAAAAGCGGCCTCGAAGAACAGGTCGAAGGGGCTGAAGCCGTCACCGAGTGAAGGATTGAAGGCGGTGGTACCTCCTATACCGGCTCCAATACCTGAGTCTCGATTAGAGACAAACATTCGATGCCCGACCCCGAGGTCTTTGGAGCCGGTGTCCGAATCTGAAAAGAGGTGCTCGGAGCCGAGGACTTAGGCTCCGACACTCTTGAAGACTTGGACCCCTTCGAAGACTTGGACACTTGTTCAGTCTTATCCAGGGCCTCCTGAAAATCAGGTTTTAATAACCTTCTGTCCACCAACTTCCTGCGCCTTTCTAGCATGACCCTCCCACTGAAGGAATGACAGATGGAACAGTCTTCCTGCAAGTAGAGAGGGCCAAGGCAGTAGACGCAGGAAGAATGGTTATCAGTTATGGACATCTTTTGTCCACACTGACACCTTTTGAAGCCTGACTTTGCTTTTTCAGACATACTATCTAATATACCTAGTAAACAAATTACTAACACACTTATAGGTATATATGTATATAAATATAGCAACACACTATAACACTTCTAAAAGTATGAATAATACATATCTCTATATATACATAAAAAGAGAAGAATAAGTTAAGGTAGAAATTAACAATTTAAATCCTACTGTCAGTCCTGACAGAATTACAACAAGGCCTTAAATAAGGTAAAAAAATACTAAACTATTTAAAACTACTTTAACTATTGAAAAACACACTCTCTAATAAATTATCACACTAATAAACTACTTTTTAACTACTTTTAACAACTACAAATTCAAAAAGGATAGTATAAAGAATGAAAAAATACTGGCCCGAGCCTCTCACGATGCAATCTGCTGCTAGCGGCAAACTAGATCTGAGGGTTAGTACAGGAGGATCATGGGATAGAACTGTGCCTCGAGCTTTCTCGAAGATGCGGAGCTGGTGATGTGGCCAACTCGGAGCCGAGGATCGGCTCCAAACCTGTGTGTAAGAACAAACGGCGAGATCGAACAATTTCACATTAATTATTTCTATGGCTTTGCATACGAGACTTGTCAGACTTACAGGTCCATAGATGGCCTGCCTTTGTGGAGCAGGATTACTGGTGCAGTTCTCCATTCCTATGACTTGAATCCTGTCTGGAGGCTATGGTTAAATATGGTCTCTAGTGGTCCTGATAGGCCAGGTTTTATACTATTTTTGGAGGAATCCTGAGATATTATTGAAGCCCATCAACGAGGTACTCTTGGCCTTTCGGGCATATCAAGAACCTACACCCCTAGTGATAATTGGAGGGGGGATATGTTTGATGGCATTTCCTGAGGAATTGTGGTGGTGGTGGTGAAATGGAGCTGAATTTGTCGGCCAGTAGATTTGCTATTATCTTCTGGCTCAGTGTAGCTGTCTCCAATTACAATTTAGTTCTGCACAATGTTGTGTGTACTGACTTTGAGGTTGCGGACACAGCTAAAGAAAGCCATATGGCTGTCCTTGACTTGGGAAGCTATTTTTAGCTAGCATTTGGCTTTGGTAGACTTGATTTGCCCTCAGAGTTCCTTGTTTAGATTTAAGAGAGTTTTTATCCTGCTGGGCATTGCACTTCCTAATTTTTCCCATGATTTTCTTCCTTTTTTTTTTTTGAGCGTATCTGCTTATTTCTAGTAGGCATAACTGTCTCTATGTATACATGATTTTACAGATTCTTTGTGAATGATCCTACACAGACAGCAGTGCTGAAAATTTGCCAGCTTATGAATCAATAGTATGAAGTTTGCCTTAGTTTAGTTCCTAAAGGTTTACAAGGTTAGCAGGAGGTACTAAGTTTTATTTTCATTTCAAAAGAGACATATGGTCCCACATTAACAGAAGGGACATTTCACTGGTGAGTAGGAAGGGGGGGGGGTGCAGTGCTCTCCCATATTAATGAGGACCAGATCAGTATGTCTGTGCCCTTAGTTGGTGTATAGACTACCTGGTCTAGGGTGTTTGTGTAGACAAGTCCAGGAAGTTTGAGGTTTTGTGCGATTCACAGTGAGGTAGCTGAAGTCACCGTGAATATGATATTGAGTTAAATGAGTGTCTGCAGTAAGTTTAAGTATGTGTTATGGGTTTCCTGGATCACAGAGGGGAAGGCTTGCAAGACTATGGTATGGGACTTTGCCTACAGTAATTTGGATGTGAAGAAGCTGAAGCCATCATCCTGTTAGATAATGCTACCTTTAGTTTCTGCTGGTTTAAATGTGTGGAAGGCATTGCAGCCCTGCACTGCCGGAGTGCTCCCCAGAGCTTTAAATCATGTCTCAGGAACTGTAAAAATGTAGGCGTTCTCCAAGGTGAGGAGAGTGGAGTTTCTTCTTTAAACTCCTGGCACTGAGCAATAACTCCTTTACATTTTCCAAGGATGGTTTGATATGTCAGAAAGTTTGTCAGTTTGGTATTGCCTAAAAAGAAATGATGGGGAAGACAAAGTTTCAAATGCTTAGAGGGGACAGGTGCAGACCATCCCTGGCAAAGCAGCAGTCTGTTAACCATGCTGACAAATACTGTAACCACTTAAAGTGATACCAAAAAAGTAAGCAAATTATTAAAGTTGACCAAATTCTGTACATACTGTGGCTCCATACTTGGCGAAGAAAGAATGCTGCTAAATGCTAGGCTCCTACTGGCCAGAGACAAAACCTAAGAGCTCCATAGTCCAGGTAGGTATTTTTCAGGTAATCTACACCCAACATGGACTTTAACCGAGTCATACCAGTACTTTCAATCCAATGATCTGAGTGCATGAGTGAGCTGGTAGATCCTGGCCACTGACAGGCAGATGACCATGACTTTCAGCTTGGTGAATGGGACATCTCTGTCTCTCACAATTGAGTCTCCCATGACTAAAATACAGGGTTGTGTGGTGGTTTGCTTTACAGGCTTAAAAGTTGAGGTTTAAAGAGATGTTGATGTATGGGTTGTGGTGGGTGTTATTTTGGTGGAGTGCTTTTAGGGCTGCTGAGGATATTTCTTGTAGGTGCAATGTCTGGGAGATCCTTGGGCTTTAGGAAGATTACATTTAAGAGCCTCAGCATATGTGGTTCTATATGTCTGATCCATACTGCGTGTGGTCAGTATAGTGCATGCTTACTGACAAAGTGATTGGTATTATGAGTGCTTGTATGTGAGAGCTTTGCCTCCAATGACAGTGTGAAATTATATTGCTCACATTTGTTTAAGAATTAGCTGGTTATGATAAACATGAGGCAATTCTTAAAATGTCTTAGGACACCCATATCCACAAAGCTGGCTGCAGAGATAGCAGGAGAATTCATATCCATGATTGCACACCCATTTTACTTTATCAGAACACTGCTGAAGGAGTACAGGGTAAAAACAGGAGTATCTAATGGAAAGCTCGAGGGGCAATGCTCGTCACTGTGCAAGCTTGCATCTCTTTCAGCAAATGGGAAAGTTTCAAGGTTAGATTAGTAGAAAAAAATTTCAGTTCTAGGTGTCTGTGCCTATACTGGGTACTGCTAAAGCACACTGCAAGACAAGCATCACTGCGCAACATGCTGACTTTATACAGTCATAAAAATTCACTAAACACACAAATACCCTTGCGACCACTCAGACGGTCACACAAAACTTATTTCTTATTCCCAGCTCAGAACAGACCACGCAATATCCCAATGCCATTAAAGGGCAGACCCGAGTCTCCTTAATATGAAGCCATAAAGGCAAAGCTCAAAGGTGAGGAACAAAGCTGTAAATAAATGACTAAATCAGTAAACAATGTAATAAAAATTATTCAACAGTGCAGGAACCAGCAAAAAGTTCATCAAAATGCAAATGTACTTTACAGTGAAAAAGTGTAACAAAAGATAACAAATGATATGAAAATAAAGCACAAGCACTGACAAAATAAGTTCTACAAGTGCAAAAAACAAACGGAAGTACTTAGCTTCTGCTTGGGCTATACTGGATTAAAGCCAAACTTTCTAGAAACAGCAGTGTGTTCATCAAGTGTTTGCAAGCTTGCTTCATTTCTGCAAACAGGCCAACTTTATACAGAGACAGAAAAATAAACAAAACAGCACTGCTGCTAATCAGAAGCTACATTCCAACTTATTTCTCTGACTCCCAACTCAGAACAGACCAGGCTACCCCCACTGCCACTACAGCACAGTTCTGAGTCTCCTCAACATGAAAGTGCAAAGGTGAGGAGCTAAGCTACAAGCAAATGACTAAACCAGGAAACACTCACTAATTAGAATACCCAAAGATGGAATGTCATTCTCCAGTGGATGTAAATGCTGTGTGTGTGTGTGTGTGTGTGTTTTCTTTTAAAGAAACTATTGCATTTTTCTCATGTTTAACCTGGCTAGATGAATCATTAGAAGCTATAAATCTCAGGATCCTTAGATATTACTTTGAATAAGCAGCGAATGATCGGACAAGCTCAGGATCATAGGAGATTACTAGGCTTTTGGCCCTGAGGCCCTTATAACCCTAGCCAAGAGTTTAGCCCATGTTTAGACAAGTCAGCACCTGATTCCCCTGTCCAGCAGGGATACGGGTGGAATCCCAGGGGTATATTTTCTGTTTCCCATCCAGTTATTCAGGTTGGGCTTAAAAAGGGTATAAAGAGGTACTCTGCTTGATGTCGCAGACCAGGTGGAGGTCACACATGCGAGTTACCTGAGTGGAGCTTTGTGGATATGCAGCAGTCCCATCAAGGTGGGGTCTGTGATCGCCTTGTATGGCAGACAGAGGTCACCTCTGAGGAGTATGCATGAAACTGAGTAGAGGGATAGGAAAAGGGCCAGATACAAATCCACCTTCTCTTGTGCCAGAAAGGCCCTCTGAAGAAACGTATGCAAAAGTTAGCCGAGAAACACAATCCTGTAAGACTGAGTCAGGAGAGCTTTTTAACATTTATCTGGAAGCTTCATATTGGTCAGAACAGACATAACCTAGGTTAATGACCCTCATCTGCATAAAGGCTGTGCAAAAATAAGCAAGTTATCTATACAATGAATATGTGAATGCCATTCAGTCAGGAGTAAGTTGACTTGTGCTAGACATTTCATGAACAATCTTGAAGCTGTGGATAATCCAAAGGCTAATGCAAAAAACTGATAATGTGATCCAGAAACAGAGCACCTTAAAATTTTCCTAAAGTCTGTGGCTGTACGAACGTCACAGCAAGCATCTTTTAAGTCCAGTGTTGATGTGTAACTCATGAGAGGAATAAGAGGTGACAGGTTCTGCAAGGTCAACATTTTGAATTTTGATACTTTTGCATACAGGTTTAGGAATGAAAGATCTAGTACTGGTCTCCAAGATGCCTCTTTCTTTGGTTCCAGATTTTGCCACTTTGACTTACACTGGCTGGTTCTAGGACTCCTAGGATGTGTAAACCAGAGAAAAAAAAATTTTGTTTGGTTTGGAGGATAGGGGAGTTGTTCTCCCTGAAAGGAAGTTATGTATCCAGTGCACCCCTTTTAACACCCAAGAGTCTGAAACTTTGCCAAAGAGAGATGTTGAGGACCAGCTTCTGAGGCAGGTTTGTGGAAATATTGATGTAGGATGCTGGCTTAGTCTTTCTCTACTACTGGTCTGTCTTTCTGAAAGGACCCTCATTTCTTGCTATTTCCCTCTGGCCATTGCTCTTTTATTTCTTTGTTTGCCACAATATGCCTGGTTTTGCTCATTCGTTTTTCAGTGAAATAAGGAGACTTAAAAGGTTTCTAATGGGGAAAAAATCTAGACAGTCCCTGAATCAATTTCCCTCTTTCATCAAATTATTTGAGAACCTGTGTAACAGAAGAACCAAACAATACCTCCTTATCTAAAGCAGAATCTAAAATTTCAGACTTTGCTTCATCAACAAACATTTGGTTACGTATTCCGGCATATCTTCTCAATACTATAATAGTGGCCCGAGACAGATCAAGATGATTACAGGCAGCATTCAACATATGCTCCAGGGCTGGCAGTACAGGAGTGATGAGAGAAGAATGAGAAATATCTATTTGTAACATATAACAATATCCCCTAAGTTCAGGGGGAACATTTACTGGTTGTCATAAAAATATCTTATTCATCCTGACATTGGTCTGATTAGAAGAAAATTGTTCTACAGGAGGATTAGCGTTAACATTTTTCTCACAATCAAGACAGATGGGCTTATCTTTTCACAGTCTTTATCCAGATGAGGTCATTAACTTGGGTTATTTCTGTTCTGACCAATCTAATGCTTCCAGACAGTCTGCAGGAGAAGCAGGCTTATCTCTGTCATAACCACAATCAGACGCAGTTTCCTCAGAAATTCTTTTACAGGGAATACCCATCTGTACTGGCTTCTGGATACCAGGACTGATAGCCTATAATACATTCCTTGTTAAATCATCTTTCTTAACTGTAATTACTTCTTGAGATAAACAAGGTTTAATTTTCTTTTTATACAAGTCCCTGTGGAAGAACTTTGAATCAAATAATGGATGGTTGACTGGTCTAATGGTCTCTTGTCTAATGGTCTCTTGCATTGGTTTCCCTATGAAGACTCTCTCAAAGCATCTCCCAGCCCTAGAGAAGATGCTTCTTCCATGCCCAGACTGGACAGTGGAACCGCTGAAAAAGATCTGGCTGTCCCCCTGTTTGTAGTGGCTGAAAGGACTACATCAGAAGTCAGAAAGGTAAGTGAGCAGAGAAACAATCTAATGGGCAGGTTTAACCCCTATCAGCAGAGGTGCAGACCAAACCCATGGCACCAACAAGAGCTCCTTGGTAAGCATTTTTTTTCTTTCTAGGTACAGTAGGAGCAGAACCAGCAGAACCATGATTAAGTATCCACGCTGTAGCCGAGGAGGAGATGCCAAAAGTGGTAAGTGTTGCTGGAGGAAGTCATTCAGAAGTTGCCACTAAATGTCCACAAGTAAGAAACTCACACCACATATCCCAGTCCTTCACAAAGTAAAAACGCAAGCAGCACACAAATTCCCTGTCAGCATTCTGTTTAAACTCCTAAGTACACTGACAGAAAAACACTACGCACTATGCTGACAAATGTATCTCTGCCTAACCCAAAGTCACAGAAAATAGCTTCTAATTTTAGTGACCCCTGACAGGAAACTTATATTATTAAAAAAAAAAAAATACCAGACTAATGGACTTCTTAAAGGGGGAATAGCACTTAGACATAAAATAATATTTTGTTAAAAGGGCAACAATTTCTGTGGGGAGGGGTTCCCCAGTGGGGACTTGTCTGCCAGAAATAAAGCTGACTGTTGTTCCTATGAAGCCCCCAGAGATTCTTCTCCTTGTTCTGGCAAGAAAATACTGAGGAAATCTTCATTCTGACTATTGACTTCCCTTCCTTGGGACCAGCCAATCAGCAGTCAGAGAAAGGTGTGGGGGGTGAAGCTAGAGCTTTGTGAAACCTGCCAGTTGTTTCCCGGGCAGGGAAACAACCCATATTGCTTAAAGGCTACTCCAGCAGAAGCATGACGAATATCAGCACTCGCTAGGACTAGGAGAGTTTTATGTATTATTAGGGGCATTAGCATCTGAAAGCACACCTTTCACAACAGCCATGATTGATGAGAATGAGTTTTGGTCTTTCTTCCCTGAGTTTTGTGATGAAACATGGAATTAATATTGGCACAATTTACAGGAACCTCCTGTGCCATGGAAGACAGAATTCCCACCACGACATCCACACCTGCACTGCTATATTGCACAGACAAGAGAACTGCCTTTGCTTGCATAGTTAAAAAAAAAAAAAAAAAAAAAAAAAAAAGACTGGTCTCTGCGTTGCCATGTTTACAAAAGACCCTGACCAGGCACAGTTTCTGAACTCAGAGCTCCAAGAAAAGACTCTAAGCATACACTAGCTCATTAAACTCCTTAGGAATATGAAATGTTGACAGAAAAATACCCATCTCTCTGGCTCACTGTTAAGCAATGATTGGGTATAAGCTTGTGAGTGGGACTAGTTGTCTGACCAAAAGAAAAGTAGACCCAGAAGCCACTGTTTATCCAAGGTCTGCTCTGAGCTCCAGCTAGGTAATGCAAAGACCTTCTCTAAAAGGAACTGCATTCCCTGCACCATAATGGAGCTTGGGGACTCCCTAACCTGCAAGTCAAGAGCAAATTGTCAAGATCTGTGAGGAATTTAGTAGCAAAAAGGAAGACTAAAAAGGCTGTCCACCACACGGCAACAATATTTCAACATTAACAGCAGGTCCATGATCACATGGTGAGTCTAAATATCATAACACCTCACATTTTGCGACAAAATCTGCATGGTTACATCTTCAAACGGCACATAAAAGACTGTGGCACTTGTCAAACCTAGAAGGTACAAATTAGAGTCTAGTCTAACAGCCTGCATTCCTTGCTACATCCTCCCCTAACAGGCAAATGGTATGACTTCCTGAACACTATGGGTAGGAAAAACATGCAATGAAGATTGTTTGACTTAATCATAACAAAATACTTGCTTGGAACTGGGATCAAAGAAAACTTCCAATTTATGGTTAAACCAAGACTAATCCATATGAGCACTCTTATGCGGGCTAACTCGAGAGAGATCTTAAAGGTTCATATGAGATTACTAGGCTAATGGCTTAAGGACCCTTATAAGCCTTTATAATATAATCTGATTTTACCCAATATATGGCTCCTAGGGGCAAGAGGATGGCATGAATTTGTGCCTGTGCATTGAGTATCTTACAGATTGCCCCTGTCAATAAGGGAAATGGGCACTTCCCCTGGTGTGAATTTGCGATCCCCCATAAATTGACCCAAACTCTGTTTGAAAAGGGCCAGGGAAGTGCTCTGCTTAATCTGAATAGGAAGCCTGTTGCAAAGAAGGCACAATCTCGGAGACACACATCTGTCTCTCCAGCATGTTTTGTTTAGTTTGAGTTGCTAACTAAGTTCACATCCCTACATTTGGTGACCCTCGTGCTGTTTAAGTTGTGAATGTGTAGCAGCTCTATCAAGGCTGGATTTGTGAATCCCTTGCAGGTCAGGCATAGGTCACCCCTTAATAGTCATTAGGAGACTGAATAAAATTATAGCACTTTTAGTCTATCCACATAGTTCATGTCACTTACACCATGTATTTTCTTTGTGAATCACCTCTAAGGTTGCTCCAGCTGCTATAAGTGCCTAGTCAAGTACATGCCACTCTGTTATTAGTCTAATGAGGGCTGAGTACAGCAGACTATAATTTCCTTGGATCTGGATGTAATATCTTTACTTGTATGCTGTAAGTTATAAAAGGATTTCCTCACCACTGTGAACATATGGTGGCAAAGTTCAGGCTACCTAGATCTTTAACTTCTGAATCCACTTTAAGGGACGTGCTACTGATTTTGTAATGTGCACGGGTATTTGACTTTCCAAAGGGTATGAAAATTAATTTTTTTTTTTTTGCATTTAATTTTAGGCCATGGTTCTTGCATCAATCCTTTGCTCTACACCCTCCAGAAGGATATCTACATAATTGGGGGATTAAATGATTGTCCCAGCTTGAAGTTGTTGGCAATCTTTGTCATCCAGAGGCCTTTCACATTTGCCTAGACTTCAGAGGAGTATATTTGAATAGGAGTGGTCCCAGTCCCAAGTCCTGTGGCACACCACTAGTAACTGGCCTCTTGCTGGATCTGGATTCATCCACTTTAACCATGTGCCTGTCCGTGAGCCAAGTGGCTATCCATCTTGTGACATAAGGATTTATGCCCAATATTGTGAGTTTATTTATAATACCAGAGTGGGGAACTGTGAGAAATGCCTTGGTCAGATTGAGGTAGGCAGTATGTACCGTTTTACCCTCATCCATTAACTTAGCAACTTTTTATAAAGAAATCCACCAGATTAAGTAGGCAAGACCTGCCCTTAACAAAGCCGAATTGGGCAGGTCCAGTGTTTGGAGGTCTCATGTCATTATTTATCAAGTCCATGAGTATTCTTTGCATCACCTTACACACAAGATTAGTCAATCTATTGGGTCTGTAATTTCCTGGTTTAGCAGATGGTCCCCCTTTATGCAGGGGGGGTGATTGTTTCTGTCCACCACTCTACTGGGACAAAGCCATTTCAGAAGCTGTGGTTAAAATAGAGATCCTAATGGGCCAGATAAATCCTGATTTAACCTATTTAAAAGGCAAGCTGGTATATTATCAGGCCCCACAGAAGCCATGCTTTTTGCTTTATAGAGTGTAGTGGCAACCTGTTCTTTGGTGATAATTGGTGGAGGAGTGGTGGAAGGTATTTTTTTTGGGGGGAACTGGGGGTGTGACAGGAAGGTGAAATCTGAGCTGAATTTGTTGGCCTGCAGATTTGCCTAGTCTTCCAGCTGAGTACAGGTGATGCCATCTACAACTAATTCTGCACATTGTTGAGTGCTTCCCTTAAGACTGCGGACGTAACTGAAAAATGACTTATGGTTATCCTTAGCTTTGGAGTCCATTTTTACCTCAAAGTCTGCTTTAAAGACTTGACTAGTACCCTGATTCACTTGTTTAGACTAATGAGAGACTTATTTATCTATTGTGCACATTCCCTCTTACTTCTCTACAAGATTTACCTCATTTTGTGGTATAACTTATTAATACTCGGGGTCTGCCTGGGTGACTTGTTTTTGCAGTCTGACCTGAGTTTATTTTGGTCTGGTACTGCCATTTTATGCAGTTGTTTATGTGGTCATACAGGGCTTTTGTGAATGCCTCTGCACAGGTTTCGGTGTCTTCTGGATTTGGGGGAGCTTGGAAACTAGCTATGCCATTCCTCAATAGGGTGTAATTTACCTTACAGAAATTCTTGAAGTTTTTGCGGTTATGTGGGGGGACTAGCTTTACCTTTATTTCAAGGAAGACCACTTTGTGATCTGATCTTACTAGTGAGAACTTAACACAGGGGGGGAGGGGGGTGCAGCACTATCCGATATTTGTGAGTACCTGGTCTAGGATATTTGTTCCTCTACTGGGAGTGTAGACTATCTGCTCCAGGGCATTTGAACTTACAAAGCCAAGAGATTTTTGGGCCTGCATGTCAGTGGTTGTGTATGCCTTCCAATTAATGGAAGGGTAGTTATACATCGCACATGACTATGGTATTGGGCTGGATGGTGAGTGATTCTAGTAACTTCAGGTACGGCGTACGGGTTTCCTGGTTCACAGCTAGCTCTTTCATGTTCAGTGGGTGGCTGGAATGTATGAAAGGCATTATAGCCATTCACTGCCAGAGCGATTTTCTTGGCTTTTAGGCATGTTTCACTAACTGCGCTGACACCTGCATTCTCCAGGGTGAGAAGAGCTTCCAGGGAGTGCAGTTTCTTGTTGAGGCTACTAGCATTGAGTAGCAACACCTTTAGCTTGTCCTGAATAGCTTTTATGTTGGAAGGTTTGTTTGTCTGGCAATGCTAAAAAAATGCACTATGTTTCAGTCAATATCCAAAAGCCTAAAGGTGACAGGTGAAGGCCACGCTGCTTTGCCAGGGATGGTCCATCAACCATGTCCTCCCAGGCTGACAAGTATTGGACCCCTTTGGAATGACACCAGTAGCCAAGACGATTGTTGAAGTCAATCATATTCTGCTGGTATTGTGGCATCATCCTTGCACATGGAAGAATACTGCTCAATGCTAGGATCATACTTGCCTGTGACACATTTTGAGAGCTCAAGCATGTCTCTCTCTTCATATAGCCCATGGAGGTACATCTCAAATCATTCATGCCCACATGGACTATGACTGAGTCATAATGGTAGGGGGTAAGTGACCTGAGTTGCTTGTATGATCTGGCGAATCCTGGCCCGTAACAGGCAACTAACTGTAACCTTCTCCTTACCCAGCCTGGTAACAGAGACATTGTGTCTCACAATGGAGTCTCCAATGACCAGAATATTGGGTCGTGGAGTGTTTCGCCATATTGGCTTGGTAGCTGAGGCACAATGAGATGTGGCTTTATGTATTGTGATAGGAACTGTCTTATTAGTGTACACAGGGAGTTTGTGTTAACTGTGCCTGGGAGGCCTTTGAGGTTTGGTTAAGTTACATGTGTGACATGCATGATGTGTGTGAGTTGCTGACAACCTGTTTGTTGCCTTTTGTGTCTGTAGGAGAGAATCTAGCCTCCAAAGTCAATGTGTAACTACACCTTTCACATACTGTAATTGTCTATTCGAGAATTAAGTGGTTGCCAGTGCACATAAGGCAATTGTTACACAGCCTCAGGATACCCATGTCCATCAAGATGGATGCAGAGATAGCAAGAAAGTGCCCATCCATGGCTGCAGGTCCTAATGTGCACTTGAAAGGAGCAGGAGTGGAGGGTGTTTGTAACCGAATAAAGGAAGAATGCTTACGTAGTGTAATCTGTAGCTAACCTAACCAGTGCCAAATCAGATGTTCTTTGAGCAGCAATAGTCCTGGGTGTTACAATAAGGTAGCTAAAGCTGCAAACTATCATGGTATAATGAAAATGAACAATGTTTCCAGATATTTGCATCTGTACAGGGTACTGGCACAGCAGAGAGCTCCGTGAAAATGTGCCGAATTTATAGCAGCACTGGAAATATAGAAAACTAGAATAAATAAAAAGGATGGGCAAACTCCATGGCCGAAGTGAGAAAAAAACTTTAACAGAAGTCAAAAACTAAAAATGGTAAGCACTTTCACAGTCATAAGACTGCTTCTTCAGACCTAACAGTCAAACATTCCACTTAATTTAAAGAACAATCAATCAAGATGCACCAATCAATAAAACCAACTCCATAAAAACTTGTATAAGATACAGACATACATTTAAGCCTATAAAAAGCATAATCTGCAACATCCAACATCTAAATATAAACTATACGAAAAATAAGGAGCTACAAAAACATAATATAATTTAAGAAAAATAACATGTACTCATAACTAAAAAACATCAGTGTGGGAGTGGTTGAGCTTTTAGTATAGGTTTTAAAGTCACACGCTCATTAGCAGTGGAGTAAAATAGCTCTTCTTTCAATGAATACATACAAATTCATAAATTAACCCTAGTGCAATACTCAAGGTCCATAATGCAACACTCATGTTCACAGTGCAATACTCAAATGCCTCTTTCTGTGCAAGGATCAATGCAATGTCTTAACCAAGTACCTATGCAATTCTAAAGTCTTATGCGAGTAAGTGTTCAGTTTGAAAAGTGTTAAAATGTGTTTTCTAATCATGTGCAATATTACTCTACCTGCATGTCCGTAATGTAATAGCTAGGTGTTACATGTGTAAATGTCTGAAAATAGTCTATATGTTGTCTGCACATAGAGTCTGAAGGCATGGAATTTCGTTCAGTTTTTGCACTTGTGTGACTTCTGAATGACAATAAAGTTTACTCTGACATTAATGCTGAGGACAATAAAGTTTACTTTGACATTAATGCTGAGGAACCTATCAGCACTGAGATGTACAATCCAGTTCTGTTCCCTTCTTTCTGTAAAATTCTTAAAATCACCCCCTCTGATATGCAATGTTAGAATCTCTAAAACTAAAAACTTAAAACTATGCCCCTAATCAGAATCTGACACATGTTGGGCTAATGCATTGCTCAACTTCTTATTCTTGATGTTATTGACATGTCCCAGGATCCTATCTTTAAAAAGCCTGGTCATCTTCACCACATACTACACAAAACATTCTATGCAAAAAACAAAATAAATCAAATCTTTAGTAGTACAGTCAGCATAAAATGAAGTTTTAATCACAAAACCTTGTGTGGTGTGTGTAAACACATAAATAAATTTATAGGTTTTGCACCTCCTGCAAGGAAATGTCCCTTCACTATTTGAAGGCTGTACATATTTATCTTTCGTGTTCTTATAGCAAAGCTGCCTCTTCAGGAACATACTGTTGCTAAAAGGAAAACTTGGTGCATTTTTAACAACTTGGCTCACTATCATCTGAGCACAATATTTCCAGATTCTTCCTAATGATGTTGCAAATGACTGTGACATTACTGGAATAAGCCAGTGTCATCCTAACATCTTCCCCTTGAACTTGCTTACACCCCTGATCACCATCCTGTCTAGGCATACCCGAAAAGTAAGGTCTACCAATAGTTCGCCTTTCCGAAGTTTACCAATTGTTGTTATAACCCGTATCGAAAAATCCATTTTTAAAACTGCTAAAGCTCGCTCAAGGGTCTCAGCATCATTGTAAAATTTCACAACCGTAGGCATTTGTTCCTTTATCACATTCTGAGGTATGTGATGGGGATGCATACCAGTCTTATGTAACAGAGCATTCTTTTTACACTCCTTTCTAAAAATAGTCTTAAAATTACCACAAAAATTTCTGCTAAACAGTCACATCTAAAAAAATCAATTGATTCACTAGAGCACAAAGAAGTCAACTTCAAAAATGAAGTGGTAGAATGTAAATATTCAGTGAACCTGTACACGAGATCTAAAGACCCCTTCCATAAAATAAAGATGTCATCCACGAAACACTTATAAATAAACTTACTAAACTCATTCTTCCTTATAACATAATCATGTTCCCATTGTACCAATGCAAGGTTGGCATAGCTATTGGCACAAGTTGTGCCCATAGCCATGCCAACCTTCTGTAGATAATACTCACCATTAAAGACAAAAATATTATTACTCAGAATCAAATCTAACAGCATACAAATAAAGTCAATATCACTGTGTGTCACACAGTTCCCTCCTAGTAGGAATGTCCTCACATTTTCAATACCCCAGTTATTGGGGATCACTGTGAATAATGAGGCTACATCTAATGTCACAAAAATTAAATCACTATCGCCCACTATATCACGGGTTATATAAAAAAATCATTCAAGAAATTCTTCGTATCTTTTATCAGGCTTCTTTTCAAGAAACTCCACAAGACACTTCTGGGAAGAACAGACAAGGAATTAGTATAAGATGGTCATTAAGTAGCCTAACAGCATCTCCCAAGTATACGTTATTATAGGGTATTGCTATTGGCGGATGAACACCTTTTGCTGGTTCATCTTCAAGGCAGATGCACTGAACAGTCCCTATGAGTGAACAAGTATCATGACTGTTTCTACAGTTGAGCGTCTTTATCACTGCTGGATGTAAGGGGGACTGGGAAAGTATAGTTGCGAAGTCTGAGGCTGAGTGGAGAAGCTCAGGAAAGTTTTCAGATAAAAATCCACCTTCTCCTGTGTCAAAAAGGCCTTTTGCTGGAGGGCATCCAAGACATCCTAAAAAGACAATCCAGTGTGATGGGGTCAAGGAGTATTTCTGAACATTTATAATGAACCTCAGACTGGTAAGAAGAGAAGAAATCCATTGTAATGACTCGACATTTGGGAAAAGACTAAAGATGAGCAAGTAGTATAAATAAGGAAACATGTTGAATGCCATTCAGTCTGCAATGAGCTATGACTGGAGCTAGGCAATCTGAACACCCTTTATGCAGTAAATAACCAAACGAGTGATGCAGAGAACTGATAAAATAATCATCCTGAAGTTTTTGGCTATCATAATGTGATGATGTTAGAAAAATATGTATTAATGTGTGTAAGCTTAATGCCAAATTAATAATCAAGTGTTTTTAATATGCTTCTCATTCTATTTTTCATGCACTGTGATTTATACAAATTGAGTTTCATATGAGACTGAAAATATGCTTTTCTAAAACTGCAGCATGCTTACTGAAACTTGCAAGTTGCACTCTGACCTAGTAACTGCTAGCACAACAATATTCTTGTTTATGCTTTGTGGAAATGTACTTGAGAAGCAGGTGTTTATCTGCAAGGTCAGAAGCATATGAATGAACAATATAAATGTAATGATTCTAGACAAATAGCCTTGTTCAGAGGACGGGAACCTCTGCAGCTGCAGTAGTTTAGAGATAAGGTAGACAAAGGATTATTAGGGAAATGAACTGCTAGCATTGTGCTTGATTTAGCCATAGTATCTTGAATGTAACATAACAAGTATCTAACTGAAAGTAACCAAGGCCATGTTGTTTTCCTCAGGAAGTTTCACATAAAAATTGTTTAAATCAGCAGAATATCATGGGAAAGATGGTCAGCAGATGATGATGAAAAGGTGGTAATCTGTTACGTCAGCATGGTAGGACAGGATTAATCTTATAACCTATAAAAATGAATGCATTTCCTGTTTCTGGTTAGACAAACTCTGTATTAGCACGTTTTTCTCTCCTTGCTGCAAGATTAAAGTGCCTTAACCTGAACCTACCGTGTTTTGATCATTTTTAAAGTATATTTTTCCTTTAATAGATTGGTCTTTCGGACCGGAATACGTATCTCTCGCTCTGGACCTAGGTCAGAATTGGGCCCGGTGGCATGCATCCGTACGGAGAAGAGGCCAAATCGGCTCTTCTGTTTTAAAAGACCTCTGACTGAATTGTCATTCGAAAGAGGCCAGTCACTGTTTCTGATCTGGGATTGGAGGATGAGTCAACGATCCGGTGGATCAACTCACGGAGGGTCAGGTACGGAGGAATTACCTTATTTCTGTTTTAAGATCAGGGACTAGGTACAGAACTGTTTTTTGTCAGGTAAATTTGCGTATGCAGATTAGAGACAGAAAAAGGGGTTACTGTTCTTTGTCATAGATCAGGGAAACAGAATAGGTAGACAGTTATTCTAGATAAACTGTGAAAAGGTATAGATTTGTGGTACCACGTGATAGAAAGGGTTATGTAACAATTTACAGCTTAGCTAAGACACCAATGGGAAATCAGTGCACAAAAAGTTCCCGGGACACGCCCCCTAACTGAAGACGCGAAGTATATGCAATTACAGCGTGCCGATAATGTTAAATATTACACTAAATGGGTCGATAAGTATAAATTCAAGGGTAATTTAGATAAACTTGCACTTATGAAACTTGTAAAACAGTTAAAAATAGACGCGAAAGGTCAACTAAAAAAGCAGAGACAATTAGGAGTCCCTCAGGCGCATAGGTGGCTTGAGGAAGTAAATCGTAGGGAGCAAAGAATTAAAAATTCAAAGACAATGTTCTTAGACAAAGAAGACAATAATTTAGTAATAGCAACGGCCCCTCTTTCGCCCCCTCCACTTCCGTTACCAGAATATGAAGAGAGTGGACGAGCCGATCCACCTCCACTATACCCAGCAGTCCCTGCAAAAGCACAACCGTTTGTCAGGGATCCCATCGAGACTAGGTCTCGAACACACGACTTGAATTAAATGAATTAAATAGAGCATCACAAGCTAAGAGTGAAGAAGAGATATGTCCGCTCATAGAAGTACCGAATCCTCAGGCAGGACAAGATCCAACACTTTTAGTTTATAGACCGTGGACACCGGAAGATGTCTGGAAAGCCACAGAAGGTATTCCCCACCCAAAAGTGAACTTTAGAAAATTTTTAGAAGACTTACAGGGCATGAGATTAAGTTACCATCTAAATGGAGAAGTAGTAGAAAAAGTAGTTAGACAAATTGTGGGTCCAGATTGGCACATGATCAGTGGCGACTGGAATCCTCGTGACGCACAACTTAAACCACTCCCACATACTAATGCAGAACTGGATGGCAGAGTGAAAGGTCTGACAGACTGAATCTCTGAAAAGTGGAAGCCCAGGGCTGATTGGACTTGCATTAATCAATGCATTTAACAGAAAGGTGAAACAGTTGATAGATATTATGCTAGACTGAGTGTTTTAATAATCACTGCGGAATGCAGATACCAGAAAACCAGACACATGATTCCTCATATGAACAACAGGTAGTATAACTCCCATTAGTAGCTTTATTACGAAGCATATGGTAGATCATCGAACAAGTAGATTACAGCCATTACTTGAATATACTAGACATGCAGAAAGACATTTCAATAGTAAAAAGAAAAAGAAAACTCAAGTATTTTCAGCAGAAGATGGGTCAGAAGTATTACTAGTACAAACTGAGAAAAATACCCAGGGAAATAAACAATCTGACAAACGATCAGAAGATTTCGAGGACAGAAAGAAAAAGAGTGAGTGTTTTAAGTGCGGGAAAAAAGGACATTTAGCGAGGGATTGCAGGCTAAACAAGAAGGCGACTACAGAAAATAAGGAGGATGAGGAATGACTATATGATAGTCAGGAATCATCAGAAGAGAGTGAGCAGGGAAAGGTAAGTGTAAATGTGATAGCAGGAGAAGAGGATGTGACACAAGGGGTAGAGGGTGTATATGAGTACGCAGACATAGAAGAAAATGAAATTTTAGACCTAGCTCTTTTGAGCTTAGAACTTTACTTAGCAGACACGAAACCGGAAGTAACGCTTCTGGTGGAGGGGAGGGAAGTTACATTTTTCTGTGACTCAGGGGCTTCACGAACCCTGATACACCCTTCCAAATTACCGGAAGATACAGAATCACCAGATTATATACTAGTGAAAGCAGCTAATGGACAGCTGTATCAGGAGCCACTCTCCCGTGATATAACAATAATAGACCCCGTTTCAGGGATGACTCAGAAAAGTAAAATTGTAGTTTCTGCAAAATGCCCAGTGAATCTTTTGGGTAGAGATTTGATGCAGGTATTTGGCATTGCCGTAGTTCCAACCATGCAGGGTATGGAAGCACAGTGACAAATGGACACTTTTTTAGTGCGACCGGAGGGGGAAATGTATTATTGGTACAGCCAGGACTTGGTTACGACTGGTCCGGGGGCAGTAACCGAAGAACTGATGAACGTAGCCATCAGCAAGTTCCCCTCCCTCGACACTGACAAACAGCATTTGTTGCATTGCACTCTATATTACTGTAATAGATCAGGACCTGATAAAGATTATGAACAAGAATTGTTTCAGAACCATGCAAACAGGCTAGTATTGCGAAACTTGTACTGGGATACAGAAGGGAAGAGTGTAGTAATCTGTTCATTGCCCCAGGAATTTTTAGCACTTTACAAACCTAATCGACTGCCCCATGTTAGTTTGACTAAAAACAAAACTTTAAAATGGGAAGACTTAGGTGAAAAAGTCACGAGGTGGGAAAAGCAGACAGAATTAGAGGTCTCTGAACAGGGAGTACAGAAACAAAAGTTGAATTGGATCACACAGACACACCCAGTTGTACACTCACAGGCTAGTGAGAATAGCTGAGTATTACTCTTATTGGAAGAAGAGGAAAAAGCCTTGCGAGACATACCAGACATTCTCTGGTCAGCAGGGAAATCAGATGTAGGACTAATACGAACAGCAGGGCCAGATACCATAACGCCAAAGTCAGCTTTTAGACCCCAGAAAAGACAGTATCCCTTGAGAAAAGATGCAGAGGTAGGAATCAAACCTATCATAGCAGCCTTACTTAAGGAAGGAGTCTTAACAGAATCTCCTGATTCACCATGTAATACACCTTTATTTCCTGTAAAGAAAGCAAACTGGGAATGGCGTATGGTCCAAGACTTACAAGCAGTGAATAATGCAGTTATACCCAGGGCACCAACAGTGCCAGATCCACACACCTTACTGAATGATTTAAAGCCAGAACAGAAATATTTTTCAGTGGTAGACATTAGTAATACATTTTTCTCGATACCAATACACCCTGACAGCCAATATTGGTTTGCATTTACATTTCAGGGAAAGCGGTACACATATACCAGATTACCACACGGATATTGTGAAAGACCAACAATATTTGCACAGGAAATGGCAAGCAACCTGGCGGGATTTATCCCACCGAAAGGTAGTCAGATTCTACTTTATGTAGACGACATTCTGCTGGCAGCCCCCACCCAGCAAAAATGCAAAGAAGACACGATAGCTTTATTACAATTTTTAGCTAAAGTTCACAAAGTAAACAAAGACAAGTTACAGCTTTGGAGAAAACAAGTTAAATACTTGGGATATGTAATATCCAAAGAAGGTAGAATATTAGATGAAGACAGAAAAACAGCGATTTTACAAGCACCTAGACCAACTACCAAGAAGGAAATTATGTCCTTCCTGGGAACTACTAATTTTTGTCGGAGTTGGATACCGAACTATGCTTTGGGATCTGCTCCACTGGCCGACATAATATTTAAGAAGCCGATGGCAGCACAAGATTTATTACAATGGACACCTGAAGCAGAAGCAGCTTTCTGTAAGCTGAAACAACTGATAGCATCATCCTTAGTTTAAGGATTACCAAACTATAACAAGCAGTTTATTCAAACTGTAGATTGCAAGCAAGGTTATATGACATCAGTATTAACACAGCAACATGGGGACAAAATGCCCCATAGCTTACTATTCATCACAGTTAGACCCAGTGGCGAGATCCCTGCCCCACTGTGTACAAGCAGTAGTTGCAGCTGCAATGGCAGTGTAGGCTTCAGCCTCAGTAGTGTTATTCCACGCTCTCACATTGAGAGTGCCTCATGCAGTCACAATTATTTTACTGCAAGAAAACGTAGCATATCTTTCTCCAGCTAGGCATCTTTCCTGTATGACCATACTGTTGAGCCAACCTCATATGACAACTGAATGATGTACAACTTTGAATCCGTCAACTTTACTTCCAACCCCTGCAGATGGCAAACCACACTGCTGCCTGCAGGAGATTGAACAAAAGACATTACCAAGACAAGACCTTACGGATGTTCCCTTGGATGATGCCGAGGTGGCATGCTATGTGGACGGCTCGTGCAGGAGGGGTCCTACAGGACAGAACCTAGTGGGTTATGCAGTCGTTTCTGATACTGAAACTTTAGAAGCAAACTCTTTACCACACAACTTATCTGCACAAGCAGCAGAATTGATTGCCTTAACAAGGGCATGTACCTTCGCAAAAGGTAAGAAAGTGAACATTTATACTGACAGTCAGTATGCTTTTTCTACTGTACATATTTTTGCGCAACAGTGGAAAAATAGAGGAATGATAACATCTACTGGTAAACCAATTAATCATGCGCAACTTATTTTACACTTGTTAGATTCAATTCAGTTACCCAAGAAAGTAGCTATTTGCAAATGCGTAGCTCATACGAAACAACAGGATAAAATTTCAAAAGGTAATGCACGGGCTGATACAGCTGCAAAGCAGGCAGCCTCAGCCACAGAAACTTTTCTTTTGAGTGAGGAATTACAACCTTCAGAGATTTTAGATTTAGAAATGTTAAAAACAATGGCAGAGCCATGTCTCAACAGGGGGGGGATGGTACAGTTAGTGAATCGAGTGTTTACAACCTATGGGTTTACAAACTATACAAAAAATTTTTGTGCAGCATGCCATGTTTGTAACAAGCATCATGCACAAGGGGCGTTGGAGCCTAAGTGAGGGAATTTTCCTACACCACCATATCCGTTCCATACTATCTGTATGGATTTCATAGACTTGAATAAATGTGAGAATAAGAAATATTGCCTTGTTATTATAGACATGTTTTCCAAATGGGTAGAAGCGTTTCAGACCAAAAATCTAGATGCAGCTACTGTTGCAAAGGTCCTCGTTAAAGAAATTATACCTAGATTTTGTATACTGGAAAAGATTTATAGTGATAACGGGACACATTTCGTGAACCAAACAATCCATCAACTCAGTCGTTATTTTGGGATATAGTTAAAGAACCACTGTGCGTACCACCCTCAATCTGCAGGGCTAGTAGAGAGGCACATTGGGGTATTGAAGAATAAACTTAGGAAGTTGATAGAAGAGACACAGAAAAATTGGGTGCACTGTTTGCTTTTAGCACTGTTGAGTATGAGAACTGTTCCAAATGTAAAGGGATTAACTCCTTTTGAAACTTTGTTTGGGAGGGCATATTATACACCTCAGTGGAAACCTCTCATGTCTACAGAGCAGGAGGCTGACAGTTCACTTGCAGGATATATGAGGCGATTTTTGAATAATAAACTTTTGCAGTTAAATTCTGTTTCAGATAAAGAGCAATCAAAATTGGAAGCACCAGTAACTCCAGGCACCTGGGTCTGAGTGAAAATTGTGAAACGGAAGAATTGGAGCTCTCGGAAGTGGGAAGGTCCGTACCGGGTACTACTGTCGACACCCACTGCAGTCAAGATTGCAGAACGAGCTTCCTGGATTCATTTGACACACTGTAAACTGGTTAAAAACTTTGAACTGGACAAAAACTTTGTAACTGTTGCACAACAAGAACAAAATGGCCAGATACAGAGTGAGTAGAGACACTGAGCAACTTCAGAAAACTTGTATGATTGTTTTTATTGCAATATTGATCACACTGTTCTTTTTGCTGTGGCCGTACTTCTTTCCTACCACAAAGGTTGAACTGATTAGACGTAATGAACCAAACATAGACTGGCATCCGAACTTTAACACTTATCAGGCAATTACACGTGTGTACGCAGAGACTTTCAATGTTTCGAACTGCTGGGTCTGTACGGCCATACCAACAGCATACGGGGGTTTATTAATGACTGCTATCCCCCTAGGGGTCAATGAGACCTGGGAAAATCTGGTTTTTGACACAGTCGCTATTAAGGCACAAGATAAGGTAGCACTGTATTTGTCTGTGACCCAAAAAGGAATTGTATGTTTTTATAAAAATTACTCCATCCAAGTTGGATGGAGTAAATGTAATGTTACAATACAGTATAAGTGTTATAGAAAACCAGATGATTTGAGTGGATCTTGTAGTACAGATTAGGACTCATTTTTGAAATCGATGCATAAAACTCTTGATCAGGTACAGCATAATCCTGTACTTTTCAAACAGTTATCAGTGAGGGTTGGGAGGGTGGCCTAATGGTTAAGGTGTTTGCCTTACAAACACAAAGTGCAGGGTTTGAGTCTCACAAGGGATAATTGGCTAAGCTTAAAATGGCTCGCAAGGGCAGTTAGCTTAGTAAGAATCTATGAATCTATGAATCTATAGACAGGAAAATGTTTCATGCAGGGCAGTAATTTCGTAACAAAGTAATGACAAAGGTAGAGGACTGTTATTTTGTATGTGGCAAAAAGGCATATAAATGGTTACCTGAGAATTGGTCTGGCAGTTGTTTTTTGGGATACCTGGTTCCGGCCATCCGACACACTGCAGTTTTGCCTCAGGGGAGTATTCGAAATACTCAAGACGTAACCAAAAAGACTGTTAAGAAACCTGAGAATCCAGTGGGACGAATCGAAGTGGGGTGGAAAGACCATCGTAATGTGGGAACCAAACTTGTGCACATGGACTTGAGCGATGCCGTTATATCCTGGGCAGGTATATCACCCATGTATGGCGGAGTCAAATCAATATGGGAGCTGCGAAAACTGTCCAAACTTCTCGAAATAATGAGTAATGCAACTTTTTCTGCCCTTGAACTGATAACTGATGAACTGAATGCCATGAGAACTGTAGTGCTTCAAAACCGAATGGCTCTTGACTTCACCCTAGCGGCGAGAGGCGGAACTTGCGCTTTAATCAAAGAAGAGTGCTGTGCGTTCATTCCTGACCATCAGCATGAGATCAACGACCATCTCGAGGTGATTCAGCAAGTGTCGGCAATGACCAAACCAGGCCCAAACCCTCTGACAGAGTTTTTTCAGAATGCCTTCGGGGGGTGGGGCTCCATCTTTATGAACATATTGATTGCTATTGGGGTAGGTTTACTCCTAATAGGAGTTTGTATTTGTTGCGGAATCCCCTGCATGAAGAAATTAATTAAATAACTCATAGATATATCCGTATCTGAGACTATGTATCAAAGTACTGAATTTGAAGAGCTGCTAGAATGCAAGACACTTTCATAAAAGTTTAAACTGAATGACTTTCTTAACTGCAAATCCTGAATGGAAGAGGTTAGGAAAAGTAGCAAGCTGTTTATCCTTTTTTGAAAATAGAATAAAAAGTATTAACAGGAGGGAGATGTTAGAAAAATATGTATTAATGTGTGTATGCTTAATGCCAAATTAATAATCAATTAATTATTTAATATGCTTCTCATTCTTTTTTTCATGCACTGTGATTTATACAAATTGAGTTTCATATGAGACTGAAAATATGCTTTTCTAAAACTGCAGCATGTTTACTGAAACTTGCAAGTTGCACTCTGACCTAGTAACTGCTAGCACAGCAATATTCTTGTTTATGCTTTGTGGAAATGTACTTGAGAAGCAGATGTTTATCTGCTAGGTCAGAAGCATATGAATGAACAATATAAATGTAATGATTCTAGACAAACAGCCTTGTTCACAGGACGGGAACCTCTGCAGCTGCAGTAGTTTAGAGATACGGTAGACAAAGGATTATTAGAGAAATGAACTGCTAGCATTGTGCTTGATTTAGCCATAGTATCTTGAATGTAACATAACAAGTATCTAACTGAAAGTAACCAAGGCCATGTTTTCTTCAGGAAGTTTCACATAAAAATTGTTTAAATCAGCAGAAAATCATGGGAAAGATGGTCAGCAGATGATGATGAAAAGGTGGTAATCTGTTACGTCAGCATGGTAGGACAGGATTAATTTGATAACCTATAAAAATGAATGCATTTCCTGTTTCTGGTCAGACAAAACTCTGTATTAGCACGTTTTTGTCTCCTTGCTGCAAGATTAAAGTGCCTTAACCTGAACCTACCGTGTTTTGATCATTTTTAAAGTATATTTTTCCTTTAACAGATGGCATGCATCTTTTAGATCTGATGTTACCATAAAGCTTCCCTGAGGAAAAAATAACAAGATTCGGAAGGGTCAACATCTTGGATTTTGGAACTTCCACATATATATTTACAAAAGAAAGATCAAGAACTGGCCTTCAAGATGACTCTTTCTATGGTATTAGACACATTCTGGAATAAAAGTCTTTGCCCCTTTGACTTACTTGCACCAGTTTTATGACTCCTTGGGTGAGTAAGTGCTGAAGAACCATAGGGAAAAATTGTGTGGTTTGCAGGGTGGGGAGAAACTCTCCTGAAAGGAGGTATTTGTATCTAGTGCTAACTATATCCCTCCTGTACAACCTTTAATGGCCAAGAGTCAACAATAATCTGTTGCCAAAGGACAGTGTACACAGCCAGTTGTTGAGACAGATTTTACAAGACAGAGACAGGAGGTGAAGATATGTGAGAAGAATGCTGGAGTAGTCATTCTGAAGTTGCAGACTGTTCCTTTAGGAAAGGATCCTAGTTTCTTTTTGTTTCCCCTGTTAGCCTTGAGAAGGCAGGCATTTTGTTTCATAGACAAAACAGTGGATCTGGGAGATTTGTATGGATGGAGAAAATCTTGTAAATTCCCTGAATTAATTTCCCTTTCTGAAATTGTTTGAGGACCTGAGTAGCAGATAATCAAAAGTTTTCTGATAGTTACAAGGAGATATGCCTGGGTACTTTGGCTAACAGTAGCGGTGGCCTTAGGCATAGTATCTGCACAATCAAATACACTCCTTAAGGCATATTTAGGTACTTAAGAAATGCCAGAAACATCAAAAAGGTGCTACCTTCTGGGAGAAATGTGGTACCCAATCCTCCCACTCTCTACAAAAAAAAAAAAAAAAACACAAACCAAGAATTACACTGATAGTTAAGAATTCTATATACCAAAATAGATATTTTCCTATCAAAATGGCCCAATATCTTACCTTCACTGCCCTCAGGGGAAGTACTGGAGGACAAAAAGAGCCTGTTCCTATCTGGCAAAAATGGATATGGCAACACGGTCAGATCTAATATGGGAAAATATATGCTCGTTAGTTTGAGAAACTTTAATATCAATCTGCTTTTTTTCTAGGAATCAAAGGTTGAGAATCAGGACTGGTACAATATGTGTTAAATAAATTCTTCAAGTCTAACACTAATGGAGGAATGGGAGCAGAATAAGGCATATCTACTTGCAACACATGATAATAGCTCAATTCAGGGGGGACATAGGTTCATAGATTGGTATTGGGCTATCTGCCCGAAGGCATGCATTAGCCCAGCCACATTGTGCGGTATTCACCGCCCCTTTAGTAGTTCCCTAGACCCTTGTACTAGCAGCTAGTACCCTTGGCCCCTATCTAGTAGTGCTGTTGGTGTGATCCCCAGTGTGAACTTTCTGTTACCCATCCACTCATCAAGGCTCCTCTTGAAGAGTGATAGTGAGGGGCTCTGTCTTATGTAGATCGGGACCCTGTTCCATAGTAAGGGAAGTCTCTGCGAAGGGAATCTATCCCTCCAGCATGTTCTATTCATTGTTGTGTTGAGGTTTATATCCCTAGAGCGTGTAGCTCAAGTAGATTTGGTTTTGCTACGATGGAGCATGTTCAACAATTCTGGGTTGGACATGGCTCTGTACACGTTAGACAGAGAGCGCCTCTGAGAAAGCAGTATGCAGCAGAGAACAGTCTTAGCTTTTTCAATCGTGCTGCATAGAGCAACTGTTTGAGGACAGTAATCCTCTTGGTTAGGTACCTCTGTGGTCTCTCCAGCTGCTGGAAATGTCTAGCCAGGTACATTCCAATTGGTGCATTGTACTCAATAATGAGTCTGATGAGGGAAGAGTGGAGGGGCACCATTACATCCTTCCATCTTGATGCGAACCCTTTCATGATCAGATGGGTCACATAGAAGGATTTTCTAACCACTTTGGCAACATGGTTATCAAAGGAAAGCTGACTATCTACTTGGGTCCCTAGATCCCTTATTTCTTCTTCAGATTTCAGGGGATTACCTCCTACGTTGTAATTTGCGGGTACTCTGTTTTTTCCAAAGGGGATTACTATGCATCATTTTGCATGTAGCTTGAGACCATGGCTTTGACACCATTCATCAGTCTCACTTAGGCCCTTATGGAGGATGTCCATGTCAGCCGGAGACTCTATTATAGCACCCAGTTTGTAGATGTCCGCAAACTTAGTCAGCCACAGCCCTTCCGTGCTTGCCTGTACTTCTGAGAAGTATATGCCAAACAGGAGGGGCCCCAGGACAGTGCCCTGAGGCACACCACTCGTTACTGGTCTGGATTCGGACATAGATCCTGCTACTCTTACTTTATGGGATCTGTCTGAGAGCCAGTTTGCGATCCATCTTGTGATGTAAGGGTTTATGCCCAGGCTGGTGAGCTTATCAATAATACCTGAATGGGAAATGGTGTCAAATGCTTTAGCAAGGTCAAGGTAAGCCGTGTGTACCCCCTTTCCCTTATCTATAGCCTGAGTAACTGTCTCAAAGAAATCCACCAGGTTCAGGAGGCATGATCTGCCCTTGACGAAGCCGAACTGTGTGGGGGTCCAGTGACTGGACAATCCCAGTCTCTCCATTTATGAGTTCCATACTGATTCGCTCCATAGCCTCACAGATCAGACTGGTCAGGCTTATTGGTCGGTAGTTCCCAGGGTCAGTTGTGGCCCCACCCTTGTGTAGCAGGACCACCGTTGCCTTGCGCCATTCTATGGGCACATATCCTGTGGAGAGGCTGAGACTGAACAGGGTATTAAGATGCGGGGTTAATTCCTTTTGGAATCTATTTGTTCCCATAAAAAACACCTCATTCATCCTAGGTATAGTCTGCAAAATTACTCCAAAGGCATTTGGGAGGACAATGTTTCCTCTGAATCGGAGAGCTGGGCTTGAGAATCTGCAAGAGATGTAGCCCTGTTCCTGTCGTCAGAATCTGCTGACATGTCTTCTTTCAGAAATATTTCTGCTGATCTCTTTTACAGGTAAAGTATTCAGAATACCAAAGTTCACAGCCTGCAGCAACTACTTAGCTTAGGTAAGAAAATAACATCTTCCAATAGAAAAAAATGTCTTCAGCTGAACAATGTTTAACCCTTCATTTTTTTTTCTTGATGGGTATCACTGAAGACCAACCCGGAGAAGGCAATTTAGCCTCATCAAGAGGTCTCTTTCCCTTGGCTACATCGAGTAGCATCCCCAGTGTCTCCCTGCCCTAGACAACTCTAAACCTTGACTGGTTCAGACAATGGAATAGCAGAAGAGGATGTGGCTGACCACCCAGTTCGAGGTGGTTGAAAGGACTACACCAGAGGAGGCCAGAGATGTAAAGAGGATGCTTCAGATGCAAAAATGTTCACTGGAATAAGTTGGACAGAGGTTAAGTTGTTAAACAGTGTTCACAAGCAGCACACACATACACAAGTCCCTTAACCATTGTAATGTATAAGCAACACACTAAAATTCTGTCAGAACCCCCTCACACAAATTAGTCTGACAGAAAAAAATGGTAGGTTAAATATCACACAGTGAACACAAGTATTTACATACCCTGTAGAAATTTCCTGCCAAAAAAAAAAAAAACTTCCCAGCATTAAACTTCTTTAAAAAATATACAAAGTTTACACAAGCAGTACATTTATTTACTTAATTTATTATTTATTTCCAATTTGATAACCGGGGAGGTCCACTGGGCTCAAGGCACCCGTTTTCAGTGGAGGCCCAGGGAGAAAAGCTTCATATTACACACAATTAAACAAGCATGGAATTATTTAATTTTATAAAACAAACGTAAAATAATATGATGAGATATGGCAAATTACAAATGCAAACAAGAAAACATGAATGCAATTCGTGACATACATACATAGTTAGAGAGGCATTTGCACGCAGTTCATAACATATATACATAGTTGGTTAGAGACCCATTTGTACAGCGTAGCAGGATAATCAGAACAAAGTAATAACTATCAATTTGTAAAACTTCTATAAGTAGTTGCAAAGACTGAATATTTGCAGGTTAGTAGTGAATATAGGTTTTTGAAGAATAGGGGAGGAAATAAAGGTGGAAAGTACAAAGTGTAGTATGTATACATACAAGTTTCTGGAGAAAGCAGAGAGAACCAGTTGAGCAGTAGAGAAAGATTCAGTTGTTTATTAGAGAAAGATTCTGGGGTAATCAGAGAGAGGCAGATATACAGTGGAGACGAGAGGCTGGTTAGTAGTAAAAATGATGTACACACTTCTTAGCTAGTTAGTATCAACTGTTAATCAACCTTATGTATAGGTAGAAGAGAAAAATATTCCAAAATAGGGAGAGAGAGTAGAGAAAGAAAGCTATGTACAGTATTTACATTATATAAATTCAGGGTTTTGAACTTATACTATGTTAGATTCAGAGCGGGGCGGCTGTTGAGGAAAACAGCATGGTGTAGAGGAACATGTGGAAGTACATGTATAAGCGATATTAGTAGGATTAGGTAGGAAGGGCGGCCATGATGGTGCAGCGGTTAATGTTGCCGCCCCACAGCAAGAGGTTCTCCGGTTCGATTCTCGGCTGGGGTGGCTTCTGTGTGGAGTCTGCATGTCCTCCCTGTGGTCGCGTGGGTTTCCTCCGGGTGCTCCGGTTTCCTCTCACATCCCAAAGACATGCTGTAGGTGGACTGGACACTCTAAATTGGCCCTAGGTGTGAGTGTGTGCATGTGTGTGCCTTCTGTGGAAGGTTGGGCGCCGGGCTGGCAACTCGACACTGTAAAACTCCACTGCCATTCATGAGCGGACAGGTGATCCGCTGTGGCGACCCCGAACCAGGAAAAGTCAAAAGAAGAAGAAGTAGGATTAGGTAGGAAGAGTACAATTACATTTCCAATTATGGGAGAGGTAGGAATGAAGCTGGAATTTGAAGTTTTCAAAGTTTTAAGTTTTTAGTGATTCTTAGCAAGGGTGGGAGAGACTTCATTTTTTTTTTGCTAAGGAGTAGGATAGCAGAAACTGGCCAATGGGATGTTTTGGTTTGTATACAGAAAGAAGATTTTGCTAGGCAGATCTTAGGGGTCTGTAGGGAGTGTAAGATATTTGTTAGAGCAGGGCATGCAGTAGGTTTAAAGATTAATTTGTGGGCTGTAGTGAGTTGGAGGTAGTCAAGGTAGTTGGGAAGCTCTAGCCAATTTAGCATGTGTAGAGAGGTACAATGGTGGGAGGAGTGTTTGGATTTAGTAGTGAATTTAGAGATTTCTCACTAAAGTAGTCCCAAAACTAGCCACAGCTAAAAACAGCGGCCCCTGACAGGAAACTCACAACCTTAAAAAGATACTAGGTTTCTTAAAGGGGCAATACCACTAAAAAGCCAAAGTAAAATAAATAGCATTTTTAAAAGGCAGTATTAAGTCTGGAAGGGCTCCCCATGTGGAACTTATCTTATAGAATATAAGATGAAGGCTCGCTGCTGTTCCTCGAAGCATCTGAGCTGCGTCTTCATGAGGCAGCAAGAATGTACTGAAGATTCTTCACTCTGATGTCTGATTTTCATCCGCAGGGCTGCCCAATCAGGAGTCAGAGTGACGGTATGGGAGGAAGCCAGAGCATTAGCTGTATCTTGCCCAAGACACAGCTAATGGCCAGCAATCTATATAGACTAACAGCTACTGCAGCAGTGGGAATGATCATTATCTGCTGCTGTGGTAACCAAAGATTGTACTAGAGAAGACAGAGTTGCAGTAAGTTTGGCACAAGCTTCAGACAAGCTCTTAAATTGGGCACTCCCACCAGACAAACATCCCCTTGAAATTCAAACTCTGACCTTGGCCTACTGGCATACGAGTCACAGAGCAGGAGGAAAGTACAGCTGTGTAAGAAAATAGTATAACAGCATAACAGCGCATGTTCAAATGATCACTGTTGCAGGAGCCTTAGCTATATGGGTTTTATTCATAGGTTCATAGGATGATACTAGGCTACTGGCCTGGAGGTCCTTATAAGCCTAGCCAACAATTTCACCCATGTTCCCATAAAGTCAGAACCTGTTTTCCCTGTCCAGTAGGGACACAGGTGGGATCCCAAGGGTATATTTTCTGTTTCCCATCCAGTCATCCAGGTTCCTTTTAAAGAGGGCTAGTGAGGTACTCTGCTTGATATGGAGTGGAAGTCTATTCCACAGATGGGGGAGTCGTTGGGACACAAATCTATCCCACCAACAAGTTTTATTAATGTCAAAGACCAGGTTGAGACATTGTGTGCGGGTTGCGTGAGTCGAGCTCGACTTACGGATATGCAGCAACTCCATCAAGGCAGAGTCTGAGACAGCCTTGTATGCCAGACACAGGTCACCTCTGAGCACTCTGTACGAGACTGAATAGAGGGACAGGGCTTTTAGCTTATCTGTACAAGATAGGTGCTTGAGGCCACAGATTTTCCTGGTCAGGAACCTCTGTGGTCTCTCCAACTGCTGTATGTGCTTGGCAAGGTACATGCCGAAGAGGGCACTGTACTCAATAATGGGTCTGATAAGGGAGGAGTACAGGGATGTTATGACCTCCTTGTTCCTGGATGAAATACCTTTACTTATGAGGTAGGCCATGTAGAAAGTCCTCCTTACAATGGAGGCAACATGGTGGTCAAATGTCAGGTTGTCATCAACCTGGATATCCAAGTCCCTCACGACTGATTGCGTGCTTAGTACATTGTTATTAATGGGATAATTAGTGGGGACACCATTTTCCCTTAAGGGGATAATGATGCATTTCTTGGCATTCAGTTTGAGGCCATGCTTCGTCATTAGTTTGGTTAAGGCCCCTCTTGGAGGTTGTTCACATCACTAGGGGAATTTATGACAGTGCCCAGCTTGCAGTCAACTGCAAACTTGATCAGCCACAGACCACTGCACCTCAGAAAAGTATATCCCAAACAGTAGAGGCCCCAAGACCGATCCTTGGAGTACACCATTTGTTATGGGTCTACTACTAGAGGTGGCTTCCCCTATTTTAACTGAGTGGCTTCTATCAGTGAGCCAGGTAGCCACCCATCTGGTAACATATGGGTTGAGGCCTACCTGGGAGAGTTTATCTATTATGCCCGAGTGGGAATAGTGTTGAAGGCTTTGCTAGGTCAAGGTAGGTGGTGTGCACTGTCTTGCCTTCATCCATGGCTTTGGTGACTGTTTCGAAGAAGGCAAGCAAGTTTAACAGGCATGATCTCCCTTTGACAAAACCATACTGTGTGGGATCAAGCGTTTGGAGGTTGCCAATGTCCTTGTTTATAAGGTCTATGATAATGCATTCCGTGGCATTGCAGATCAAGCTAGTTAGGCTGATGGGCCTATAATTGCCTGGGTTGGTGGACGCTCTCCCTTTGTGCAGAGGGATGACAGTGGCTGTCCTCCAGTCTGCTGGGATGAAGCTGGTGCAAAGGCTTTGGTTGAATAGGGTGCCTAGTGGCGCTGACAGCTCTTGCCAGAGTTAATTTAGGACACAGCCAGGGATGCTGTCACACCCCATAGAAGCTGTATTTTTTGCCTTTGAGAGGGCATTAATAACCTGCTCCCTGGTGATGAGGGGAGAGGGGGGTGGTGCTGGGGATGTCCTGGTTTACTGCTGGGAGGGACAGGGGGTGAAGTTTTCACTGAACTTGTCAGGAAGCAGGCTGGCTACATCTATGGCATTTGTGTATGTGGTATTCTTGACCACCAGTTCAGAGCAGATTTGGGTGTCACCTTTGAGATTGAGGATGTATGTGAAGAAGGCCTTGTGACTGTCCTTTGTGGATGTGGCTAATTTGGACTCAAAGTCAGCATTAGAGGATTTCACCAATGACCTTATTTGCTTGTTCAGACAAAGAAGAGATTGCTTCCAACTTGGCACCTGCTCCTTCTTGGTCCTGGACAGCAATTTTTTCCTTTTATTATAGAGTTTGTTTTATTGCAGTTGTCCATCAGACAGGTTTACTCTTTTTCGAGGAAGATGATTTGGTACTGTCAGGTATTGCTGAGTCCATGCGGCTATATAGGTGCTCATACAGTTTTTTGGTGTATGCTTGGACATTAGTGCTTGATTCAACTGAAGGAACGATGGCTGTGAAGCTGCCTCCACTGCTCTCAGGAGGTTGTAGTCAGCTGTTCGAACCTGGCAAGGGGGGTGAGGAGAGATGGTGACTGAAAGTGATTGCTTTATGGTCGGATCTTACCAAACAGGATGACACTGTAGGGGTGCTACAGTGGCTACTCATGTTGGTTAGTATCAGGTCCAGGATATTTTTGCCTTTTAAGTGGGTGCGGACCACCTGGTCCAATGTATTGGCAATAACGAAATCGAGCAATCTCTGGGCGTTTGTGTTTGAGCTAGAATAGGTCTTCCACTCTATGGTTGGGTAGTTAAAGTCGTCCAGGTCAGGGTACAGGTTGAATCTTGATGGATTCAAGAAAGTCCAGAGAGGTGGAGTGGGCCTCCTGAGTCATGGTTGGGGGTCTGTAGCTAGCTATGATTTGAATAGATGTTTTGTTAATAGGAACAAAATGCCACACAAACTGATAGTCCACAAAATGAAGAAACCAAGGTACAGATCCACACAAGAAATTTATTATGAGCGCTTTCGTCTCTCTAATGAAAGCTTTGTCAGAATGAAGCTTGTTTTACCCAACATCCCTTATAAACATGACAAAACAATTACACCTTGCAACAATTAATAAAACACAACGGATGAATAAGTAAAACAGTTCATTACAGCAACCATCCCCAAAACAATGTTAAAATAACAGGACCCCTCAATAACTTCTTGGAATTGTCAGAACTAAAATGGCAAATAAGGGCAAATGCAAAGGGTATTAATAGTGCAGTGTCCATTAGTTCTGTTTTAAGACTTAAGGAATATAGGACTGTTGCCTTCTATGGACACGTTGCAAATACTTGTGAGGAAGGTTAGGCAAGTTTTTTTATGGATTATGCATTGTAATTTTTAAATACCTTTATATAACTGAATAACTGTTTTAAGATTTTTACCCTGTTATTTTAACATTGTTTTGGGGATGGTTGCTTTAAGGAACTGTTTTACTAATTTATCAATTGTGTTTTACTAATTGTTGCAAGGTGTAATTGTTTTGTCATGTTTATAAAGGATGCTGGGTAAAACGAGCTTCATTCTGATGAAGTTTCCATTAGAGAGACGAAAGCGCTCATAGTAAATTTCTTGTGTGGATCTGTACCTTGGTTTCTTCATTTTGTGTTTTGTCAATAGTTAACTGCACCTGGAATGTCTCCTGTGCATAGTACTGTTTGACCAGCCTGGAGGTGTGCATGTCTTTGATAAATATTGAAACTCCACCTCCTTTGGCTTTTTTAACCCTCTGTTTGGGGTCTGAAAGTATGGTAGGACAAGTAACCTGCTAAGGCTGGGGTGCTCTTTGCAGCTTTGTATCAGGTTTCAGTGACTGCACAAATGTTAGCATCTTCCAGGGTGAGGAATGCTTGCAGTGAGTGCAGTTTCATGTCAAGACTTCTAGTGTTTAGTAGCATGACCTTTACATTTTGTTTAGAAGAATTTTTCACACTGGTAATTTTGTCCTCATGACTTTACCAAAAAAGGCACTATGGGGTAGGCAAGAGGCTTTGCCAGAAGCCTGAAGCCCAAAGCCCAGGGGAGACAGATGAAGGCCATCTCTGGCAAAGCATCGTGGTCTGTCAATCAAGTCCTCCCTGGCTGTCAGGTACTGGATTCTCTTGGAATGACACCAGAAACTAAACCAATTGTTAAAGTCAATCATTTTTTGTTTGTACTGAGGCATCATTCTGGTTGACAGTAGGATGCTGCTTAAGGCTAGGGGCATACCTGCCTGGGACACACATTCAGTGAGCTCAATCATGTCTCTCTTCATATACTCCAGAGAGGTACGTCTCAAGTCATTCACACCAACATAGACTATGACAAAGTCATAATAGTACCTGTTGTTGAGAGTGTGTGTGAGCGATATGGCGGATTCTAGCAACCATTAGCACCCTGGCAAGGATACAACAGCCAGCTAGCTTCCAAAGCTTCAGAGCACTGTCCATGCACCCAAACTGTCAAGAAGCTCAAAATGAGCAGACTGTGAGAAAAGTTTGGGTGCAAAGCCCTTCAGAGCTTTCAAGCCAACAAAAAGAGGGAGGTTGAGCCATGAAAGGACAATGCTAGGAAAAACAAAAAAATAAATATCTGCATCCTGGCATAATAAAAACGCACCAAAAAACAAGGGGGGGGTGGAGGGAGGGAGCAGCTACTGCAATAGTGATCATTCAATCATCTACTGTTATGGTAAATTTACTTGCACAACTGTACTACATTGATCACAGTGATCACTGCTGCAGTAACCTTAGCTATATGAGCTGATTACGCTAGCTTAATACATTTAAGAGGTGGAAGGAGAAGAGCCCAGAAGCCCCTGGAGAATGGTCCTAGTAAAGCCCGTCTTAGACCAAGAGAAGGAATGAAGCTTATACTGCGTTGTAAAAGTCTGTAGAGAGGATCAGGTAGCACTATACTTCTAAAATTCAAACCTTTTGAAACAGTCACAGATGAAGTTAAGACCCTGCTAGAGTGGGGTGTGAACTGCCTGGAATAGTTTATATGGCAAATACAACAAAAGATAACAGACTGACAACAATTTGGAAATAGTCCGTTTTTGACACAGACTGTCTCCTTCTTTACTTCAGAAGAAATGTACAACTGATCTGAAATATTTAATTCTGTCAAGGAGCATCAGAGTTGTCTTTTGTCTGGATATCCAAGGTATGGGGTATCCTTCCTTTCTCATTTTTAGGTTCAGGAAAGAAAACAGGGAGATGGATAGTTTGCATCTATATCATAACATCTCAGATGCAAAATGTCGAACGCTCACAAGAGCAAAAATGCCAAAATTCAAATTCGGTATTGTGGGGGGCTGCTGCCCCCACACCCCCTGCTAAATATATATTCCAACTCCAAGATCGCACTACAGTGAGGAAAGGGCAAATATCCCAATCTTCACTGTACTGCAATCTCAAAAATGGACCATTAGCAACAATTCAAGCCAACAAAAAGAGGGAGGTTGAGCCAAAATTCAAATTCGGTATTGTGGGGGGCTGCTGCCCCCACACCCCCTGCTAAATATATATTCCAACTCCAAGATCGCACTACAGTGAGGAAAGGGCAAATATCCCAATCTTCACTGTACTGCAATCTCAAAAATGGACCCTCGACATTTTGGCACTTTCGCTGTTGCGCCGTTCGACATTTTTATTTTTCAATAACATGATATAGATCTGATAGTTTGACAGAGAAAACTCAGATACCAATTTCAATATAAAATAAGGATCAATTCTCAAAGAAACCCTGTCCATGTGGAAAATAAGAAAGGGTTGACTCATCATAAGAGCTTGTGACTCAAGATACACTTACTGATTGCTCTGACCTCTGCAAGAAAATGGTTTGCCATGTCAAGAACCTCAAATCAGCCAGTTAGCTGGTTCAAATGGAGCAAATGTTAGTTTATGTAACACAAAATTAAGATCCCAAGGAGGGGCCATGGGTTTACTTGGAGGCCTCTTGTGCAAAACCCCTTTCAAAAACATTTTTACACAGGACTGCACTGAAAGATGAGGATCCATGGGCATACATACTGAAATGGCTGAAAAAAGAACCTTGATAGAGGAATAAGAAAAGCCACAGGATAGCAAGTCGTACAAATATCATAAAACCAGAGAACAACTAGCCCTGAGTGGGTTCTGGTTATGTTTCTGGCACCAACTAGAAACCCTCTTTCATTTGCTAATATATGATTTTCTGGTAGCAGGCTTTCTTGCCTCTATTGGTACATTTTGCTAGCCCCTCAGTAAATGATAGCCTAAAAGGGATTACAACACTAACATCCAGGCAGTCAACTGAAACGGGTCTATATCACTTCATCGAAATGGCAGAAGTTCGAACACCATATGTTCGAACTTCTAACCTCGAAGTGCAAAACCATCGAAGGCTTAGAACAGTGATTTTTTTCCCAGGGAAAAAAATCGCTGTTCCAGTAAACACACACACAACACAAGCACACCAGAAAAACAGCAATCCACACACACACACTTAAAATCTTACATCTAACCCTACACTAAACTGTACATACACTACTATCTATCCACTTACCTTAACCCAAACCCTAAGGTCCATCACTATCGCACACTTACCTGACCTGTGCCCTAACCCTAACTCACCTATCCTGCCCTAACCCTAAAGTCTGTCACTATCACACACCCACCTCACCTGCGCCCTAACCATAACTCGCCTAACCCACACCCTAACCCTAGCGTCCACACAATCGCACACTCACCTGAACCCGACCCGTAACTTTCCACCGGCCCACCAAATTCTTTCCCTGAGAAAGAATTTGGTGTTCCGCAGCTTCGCGATAATCAGTTTTCGAACTTCACAGTTCGAACATATGGTGTTCGAACTGATAGGAACCCAACTGAAACAGACTGATATTGAGGTGCATCAAACACCCCTTTGTTCTTGCACGAGTACAGTCTGTGAGAAAGCCTGTGGTAACTGCTCCTGGCCAGTTCCAAAAGAAGGGAGAAGTTTGGATGCCTGGAGTAGAAGGAAGTCACAACAATGATTAGGTTCATACATGAATACTTGGCTAGCTGCCTCAAAGGGTCATTTTAAGCATAGCCAACAACCCAAGATTAGAATCAAATCCTGTACTTTGTCTATGAGGTGAAGTCCTTAATCATTATGCCAAATCCACCCTTGATGATCTTGGGGAATTCTTGCTGAATCTTCAGAAGTACCCTGGAAATTAATGGAAAGGGTGGGAAAGCATACAGGAACATTACTGTCCAAGGAAAAGAAATGGCATCTGTCTTCCTGGCCTTCTGGTATGTAGTGTCCTGGAACAGAATACTGCCAGTTGATTGTTCAAGGAGGAGGCAAAGAGGTCTGCTTAAGGAACTCTCCACATATGGATGAAATCTAGGAAGACTTCTTGATCCAATTTCCATTCACGAGGGTCTAGCTTGGTCGTGCTCAGCTTGTCTACCACACAATTTTGCTCTGACAGAATGTAGTATGGATGTAGAGTACAACTGTGCTGTGAAGCTGTATCCCAAGCTAACATGGTTAGTCTGCAAAGACCAGGTTCCCCTCTACTTGTTGATGTACCACATGACTGGGGTGTTGTCTGTAACAACTCAAAGAGGTCCCAGGGACCAAGATGATTCAGAAAGTTGAGCGCCTTGATTAGGGCAAGCATCTCTTTGATTGGCGAGTCACACACCCTGCATTTTTAGCCCTCCTGAAACTGTTCCATGAAGCAAAGTCTGAGGCATCTGTGGTGACTGACTGCTTTAGAACAGGGAGGGAGAAGGGAAGACCTGGATATAAGGTAATCTGTATTCTCCACCAAATGATTTCTCTTCTGAAATACCCCAGCACTGGGCCCTAAAAACACAGTGCTGGTGCTGGGACCAAAGAGACTTCACATACCACTACATTTTTCACATGTACAGTCTTGCCAGCAGCATCTTGAGAATCACAGAAGCCACAATACCCAAAATCCTGAGGTATTCCCTCATGGTAACTGAAGTTTGGGTGGAAAACCTGAGAAACATTTCTATTTCTCCTGTGGAAGAAAAACTCTTTGAACTGAGGTTTCTAGTTGACATTGCAAGAACACAATTCTGTGTGAAGATGTTAAGATTTGAATGCTCTCTTGGAATCCCAGCTTGTATAAGAGATCTCTCACCCAAGAGAGAGAGAGATTCCATACACTTTGAAAAAGACTGGAAAGGTAACTAAGTTTTCTAAATATGGCAACATTTAGATATCCTGTAGCCTGCACTGAGCTATAACTGGAGCTAGACACTTTGTGAACACTCTTGGTGCAGTGGATAGTCAAAACAGTAAGGCACAGAATTGAAAATGTGATCCAGACAAAAAACTTAAGAAATTGCTAAAGTCTGGATGAATAGGAATGAGTATCTTTTAAGTCTACTGTTACCAGAAAAGTTGAAAGATGAAGAAGCAACACGTTTTGAAGTGACATTTTGAATTTGGGCACTATCACACACAGGATTAGGAAAGAAAGATCCAGAACTGGTCTCCAAGCATTTTCTTTCTTTGGCACTAAGAGCATCCTTGAATAAAAATTCTTCCCCACCTGGGAAGGGGGAACTAGTTTTATTACTTCTTGTGACAGCATGTGATGAAGAACCGGTAGAAACAAGAGTGTCTGATCTGGAAGATAAGGAATGGACCCTATGGAAAGGAGAAATTCTCTCACTGCCACCTGTAACATTTTCCACACAAGTAAATGCAGATAAAGCATTCCTCATAATTTCACAACTAGAACAAACTTTACCATACGAGTCTGACAATTCCAATTCAAAATTCCGAAAATCAACGTTGCAAAAGTATACACTTTTTTCCCCCTTTTCAAAGGGTCATAGGAAGTTACTAGGCTATTGGCCCTGAGGCTCTTACAAGCCTAGCCAAGAATTTAGCCCATGTTCCAACATGTCAGCACCCTATACTACTGTCAAGCGGGGACACAGGTGGAATCCCAGGGGTGTATTTTCTGTTCCTTATCCAGTTATCCAGGTTGTGCTTAAAAAGGTTTAATGAGGTACTCTGCTTTACGTGGAGAGGGAGTCTATTCCACAAAAGGGGGAGTCTCTGGGACACAAATCTGTCCCGCCAACAAGTCCTATTGATTTCTCAGACCAGGTTGAGGTCACCCGTGTGGGTTACTCAAGTGGAGCTTGACTTTCGGATATGCAGCAGTCCCATCAGGGTGGGGTCTGAGATTGCTTTGTGTGCCAGACAGAGGTCACCTCTGAGGTGTCTGTAGGAGACTGACTAGAGGGACAGGGCTTTTAGCCTATCTGTGTAGGGTAGATGTTTGAGGCCCTGGATTCTCCAAGTGAGGAACGTCTGTGGTCTCTCCAGCTGCTGCATGTGCTTTGAGAGGTACATGCCGAAAGGGGCACTGTACTCAATAATTGGCCTTATAAGGGAAGAATACAGGGAAGTTATGACCACCTTGTCGCTGGATGGGTTACCCTTACTAATGAGGTTGGCCATGTAGAAAGCTTTCTGTACAACAGAGGCAATATGGTGGTTAAAAGTCAGTTGGCTATCAACCTGGGTGCACAAGTCCCTCATGACTGATTGATAATAAGGCACTAAGCACGCAATGTGATAATTTGTGGGGACATCATTCTCCCCAAAAGGGATGAAGATACATTTTTTGACATTCAGTTTGAGGCCATGTTTCTGGCACCAGTCATTTGTCTGGGTGAGAACCTCTTGGAGGATGTCCGTAATCACTAGGGGAATTGATGACAAAAGGGTAGGATTGTTATTAATTGTTTAACAGTAGTGGGATCAATTAAAGTTACAGGTGCTAGGTCAGGTTTGGGAATTGCATATAAAAACAGAAGAGAGTAAAGTAACTTTGTACATTCTATATGCCTTTTTAAGGACAGCTGGCTCACTATCAGGTAAACTGGAGGCAGTAACACACACATCCTCTAAAGCTACTGGAACGGCAGGAATGGGTGTAGGTTATTAGGTGTATACCAGGGCTAATTGTCGCAAAGGCCTTTACAAGCCTAGGCATGCAACTTAAAAGTGTCTCACGAATTTTTGTATCTTAGACATTCATATAAGGGGTTTATGTTAGTTGGGACATGATTTATTGACTGCTCTTGTCCATTAGAGACATGGGCACCAGATCAGAGGTGAATTCCTGATTCTTCATCCACTGGTCTAGGCTACACTTAAATAGGGTTAGGAAGACAGCCTTTCACATGGACGGGGAGGTCAATTCCTGAGAACCGGAATTCTCCAAGATGCAGATCCATCTCTCTAACATGTCCTATTTATGTCACAGATATACTTCTGATGCTGTTTTGTGAATATGCAAAATATTCATCTAAGCTGGATCCAAGGACGCCTTGTATGCCAGCCATAGGTCACTGCTCAATAGTCTGTAGGAGACAAGCTTGAGGGCTCTGAGGTGATCTGCACAGGACATTGTGTTTATGCCCTGTATTCTTTTTGTAAGGAACATTTGCAAATGTTCCAGTTGCCACATGTGTCTGGTAAAATGCATACCGGGGGGGGGGGGGTATTATACCTAATGATGGGTCTGAATACAGTGTCACAATAACCTCACTGGACCTAGATACCATGCCCCTACTTATAAGTGGAGCGACACAGAATTATTTCCTTACTACCTTAAACGTATGTTGGTTGAAGGCTAGGTTATTATCTACAACAGTACCTGACTCCCTTACTACCAGGTCAATTTTTAGTGTTTTGTCCATGACAGTTTTCTGGGGTGGCAGTTGTCCAGCTAGCTATCCAGTATGTTATATAGGGATTTATGCCTAGTACTACAAGTATCTTTACAATGTCTGAGTGGGGTATTGCGTCACATGTCTTAGTCAGTACGTGGTAAGCAATATGCACTATTTTACCCTCATCCATTGCCTTGATGACCTTTTCAAAGAGTCCCACCACGTTTAGTAGGCATGAACTTCCCCTATCAAAACCAAACTGGTATGGGTCTGGTGTCTGAAGGTTTCCTATGTCTCTCTTGATCATTTCCATGATAATTCATTCCATGGCTTTGCACATAAGACTAGTCAGACTAATGGGTCTAATTTCTGTGATCTGTTGTTGGTCCACCCTTATGAAGAGGGATGACCACTACAGTCCTCCATTCTCATGGCAAAAAGCTTGTTCTGTGACTATAGTTAAACAGAGACTCCAGTAGTCCTGCTAGATCATATTTTAGGCTATTCAGGGTGCATCCCGGGATATTACTGGGTCCTACTGAGGCGGTGTTCTTTGATTTAGTGAGTGTAGCCAGAACCTACTCCCTATTTATAGCTGATGGGGTTATGTTTGAAGGTATTTTCTGGAGGATGGCTGTGCCTGAGTGGGGAGTAAAGGAGGAACTGAATTTATCAGCCAGCAGATTTGTTATATCATTTGCCTCAGTGAATATGGCGCCATTACAAAAATGCTCAGCACACTGTTTTGTGCTGCCTTTGAGGTTTCTAACAAACTGAATAAGGCCTTATGGTTGTCTTACCTATAAGGCTGTTTAGTTTGAGGAAAGAGTTCCTATCTTTTTTTTTTTTTGGGGGGGGGATTATACTTCTAATTTTAGCCATGACTTTTTCTGTTGGATAACCTGCTTAATTTAGGATTCCACCAGGGTTTGTTTTTAGAGTTAGGTTTGGGCTTACTTCTGGCAGATACAACAGCATCTATGCAGCCACTGATAGGTTGCACAGAGTTTCTGTGAACAATTTTGCACTGGATGTTGTGTTGTCTGGGTTTGGATGGGCCTGAATCTTGACAAACAATTGCTTAATTAAAAGTACACGACTAGCTGTGACACCACTTCTCTAAGTCAGTGATCAAGGAGCCTCAATCCTCATCACGGACACTGGTAGGCCAATGTTCACTTTGAGAGAAACAGAAACACACAGTATTTTCAGATGCATCTTATCTGCACCAAGCACAATTTCCCTTAAGAGCACACAGGGGATACATTCCAGTCCTGGGGCGGGACTCTCTCCAGGCCCCAAATAAAAATCCACACTGACCACTAAGGAGTCCATGTCCCTGTTCAAAGTAGCTGACCCACACACACTCTGAGATTTGATTTTCACACACACCACCCTGGGAAAGGCTGGCACAGATTACCCGCTCTACCAACTTTGCCCAGGCTATAAAGCAGTTCCACTTCCACCAGCCAGGTACTTTAAGGCTCTTAACAGGGTATTCAGTTATGTTCATTGAAATCAATACTAATACCAATGGTACTGTTGACTGAACAGCAAGACTTTCAGGAGTGGCCAGAGTGTCACCAAATAAACTTAAGCAGTCTCAAAGGTTAGATATTTCCTAAAAAGATCAGCCACAATGAAAAGTTTAAATACATTTAATAATACATAATAAAAGAACATGGAAATACTTAATATTTACAATAAACACCAGAGTTTCAATCACAAGAAGCATTAAAAATAACAAATGGAAAGATTTACATACATATAGAAAAACAATACTTAACTAATCTCACCATATTTTCCTGACTGATCTAAAAAAATACTGTTTCCTACTTACTTAATACAGCAAAATAAAGTGATGTGGATGAGAGCTTTTTCTTGCCAGGTACCCCAAAACAGACTGCTGAGTGACATCTCTCACTAACCTAAATATCATTTCAGTGCTGGCTATAGAATGACATCACATCTAGTCACCTTACTCTGGTTTCCACACTACCCCCTTTATTAGAAACTTGATCCAGGATTAGGCACATATGCGTCACAATACAGACACACAGATCTTTGCTAAGATGTGTTACAGCATCTAGAAGCTGTAAAATAATTTTAACACTTCCACCCTTTCTACAGAGCTACTAAATCAGGCTTCTCACAGACATTTCATCTCTTGCTGCAGTCAGAACTGTAAGATACAATATTTATAGCCTAAACCAGGTAATTTAACTTCAGACTTTTTTTCAAAGTTAGATGGACGGAGATTAACCTCTTCTCTTTCAGTATCCTCTGTTACAATATGTTCATTTCAACAGTTACACTATAGTTTGACATACAGGTGTATTTTTTTCTGTCCAGCAAGACCCACTGTTGGTACATTTCTTTTTTTAAAACAAGCACCTGTACAAATCAATTTGATATACAAATGACAAGTTTTTTTTTTTTTTTTTTTTTTTACAAAACCCCAGCTAACTATGCTGGCACTACCTCACAGCATCGCACTGGCCAATAACATTTGAAAACAATTTTATTTATTTATTTGACAGTTGTTGATTGGGTTAGTCCAGTTGAGCCAGAAGCCCATTTTCAGTGCAGACCTGAGGAGAAAAGCTCTGAGGTAGTAACATACATATATTCACAACAAATACAATAAAAGCATAAAAAGTAAAACAATACACAATAGTTGTTTCTTTCATTTTGTCATTTTTGTATTTTTTTTTCACTACAAGCATAGATTGGACTACACAAAACAGTTTTCGAGTTTACAATTAACAGGGAGTAAAGCACCACTGAGTGAGTACAGCATCAATTTACCTCTGGGGAAAACATCTCGGACTGTGTGCAGTGTACAATTATGATTAACTCTTAGGGAAAACAAGCATGTGGATTCTTCAGCCCAACCAAAGAATGACATTTCAGTGTGCCTGATGTGAAACGAGAATACACCAACGGTAAAAGTCAGGCCAGTGAAGTATTATCGAGCAGCCAGACTTTTTATCTATGTGTAGACATGCATTAGTCTGAAAGAAAATGTCTAAAACTGAAATGTGTCTCATTTAGTGACTTTGTTCCTCATAAAATTTGTGGTTTTCTGACAAATTACTGAGCAACGAAGTCTCTAAATAATGACAAGCATTTCAGTTTCAGACTTTCTTTCCTTCAAGCAATGCAACTCTAAAAGTTTATAAGAGCAAAATTACCCATCCCCTCCTTTATTTTTAGCTTTGTCCATATTTCTGAAAATAAGAGGTGAAGTACTTACGAGAGTAGAGAAAAATACAAGAAAGATCACATATGTTCTGCAAAACAAACAAAAAAACAAACTGATTTTCCTTGTATTTTCCCAATCTCTGTTGTAACTCTAAACTCTTCCAGTCTCCGTTGCTTGCTTTCCAAAGCTTTGATGCAGTGTACGCGTAAATGTGGGAATGGAAGTCCCATGTGCAGTACATCAACAAAGCAGCAAAATCGGGAAACAATGAGGAAGACCACCACAGCACCATTATACAAAGACATTAAACCACACCAACCATCGGTAAATCTTCAATATACCACACCCAGTTATCAGTTATCGCTACATTAGTCTGCTTTGGAAGAGTTCCAAAGTGTTACAGGGTTTACTGGGGTTACCATAATGATTTTTATTTCAAAAAAGGAGCTTTGTGATCATACTTTACCAGGAAAGACATGACACTGGGGGTGCAGCGTTTTCCCATATCTGTGAGTACAAGTCCAATATAGTAGAACCTCTACTGGGCATATCCACTACCTGGTCAACGGTGTTTGTGTTTACAAAGTGTGGAAATGTCTGTGCCTGCAAATTTGAGACTGTATAGGATTTTTAATCAACATAAGGGTAGTTAACATCCCCCATGAGTAAGGTGTCTGAATGAGTGGTGAGAATGACTCTTTTAGGTCTAAGTATGAGTTATGGGTTTTGTGGGGCAGAGTGTGAACTATAGCATGCTAGGGTATGGTATGGTATGGTACCTTGTGTATGCTAATCTGCACATGGAGAAAGTCCAAGAATGTCATCCTGTTTAGTCAACTTAGAAGTATGTTTGTTGTTGATGCAGATTGAAACTCCTCCATCTTTAGTCCCAGTTTTGTAGTTAATGGTGTAAATGTGTGGAAGGCACTGAAACCTTGCACTGCAGAAGTACTTTCTACGGCTTTAACTCATGTCTCAGTAACTGCACTACAGTGTACATTCTCCAGAGTGAGGAGAGTTTCAAGGGAGTGGAGCTTCTTGTTTAAGCTCTTGGCATTAAGCAGTAATACCCAATGTTCTGGAAACATCCTCCAACAATTCAGAGCATTGTCTAAGACGCTTAGAAATCTCAGTGTTCTCCCACTGAAAACCCTGGTACATTCTAACAAGAGTCTCTGTTATGGCATCCAGTGGCAGGAATCGGCTATAATGACCTGTGAATACAGTAACAGATGTTGGACCTGAGAGAGAGAGAGAGAGAGAGAGAGAGAAAGACGTATAAAAAAAGAAGTTATGTACTCACCATAACATTCCATATGAGTTGTTCATCTCGCCTTCATTCTTACAGATGGGTTTGGAGCCGATCCTCTGCTCAGAGTTGGCTTACTACAAAGCTCGAGGTCTTCAGACAGCTCGAGGCCAAGTCCCTATCCCATGATGCACCTTGAGTTACCTCAGCTCTTGTTTGCTGCCTATAATAATAATACCATATGCCATTCTGTCACTTTTTTTTTAGGTAAAAACCAGAGAAAGACAAAGCAACCATGCTAAAACTAGTATCTCGGTCCTCGAAAAACCCTGGAGGGGGTAGGAGGGTGGGAAGTAAGAATGAAGGCGAGATGAACAACTCACATGGAATGTTATGGTGAGTATATAACTGCTTTATATGAAGTTGTTCTATCTCGCTGTTCATCCTTACAGATGAGTAGTTTCCCAAGCACCATCTTTCTCGGGTGGGTCACGGGAGTATGTTTTTCAGTACAGTAGAACCAAAGGAGGCCCTGTCGACTTGGTAATGAGTGCTAAAAGTAAGAGGCTTTGACCAAGTGGCTGCTGTACAAATATTGTCTATAGGTAGCCTAGCAGAAAATGCAGATGATGTAGACACAGCTCTGGTAGAATAAGCCTTAATTTTGTGTTGTAGAGGTAAACTGGCAGCTAAGTGAAAGTGATGCAATCAGATAACCACTTAGATAGTGTTGTTTTTGCCACAGGCATACCTTTCCTAGAATCTGAAAAGGAAACAAAAAGTTATTCTGATTTTCTGAATTCTTTGGTTCTATCCAGGTAAAATCTGAGCTGTCTGTGAACATCAAGCTTGTGCAAGCATATACTCTAAATTGTTGGTGTGTTTAGGGAAAAACATTGGTAAATCTAGAATTTGGTTAAAGTTAGCTTCAGTACAAACTTTAGGTAAGAATGAAGGATTTGTTCGCAGTGAAACTCAGCATGAAAAAAAAAATATGGAGGTTTTATGGACAAGGCTTGTAGTTCCGATACTCTTCAGGCAGACGTGATGGCAACTAAAAAAGATAGTCTTCCAAGACAAAAATTTCAAATCACATGAGAAAGGTGGGAGAATAATGCATGAGAGCATAAAATATAGGTTTCAGGGGGTATAAGGGGATTTATCTGGTGGTCTAAGGTGTAAAGTTCCTTTGAGAAAAGCTTTGGATAGCTTGTGTGACATTATGTTAAATCCTTCAGTACCAAGATGAAAATCAGAGATGGCGGCAAGCTGTACATTAATTGTAGCTGCCACCACTCCTTTGTTGAAAAGCATAGTCACAAATTCTAACATAGAGGAAACAGAGGCTTGGTAAGGATCAATGTTATTCTGAGAAGCCCATATGGAAAATCTCCTCCATTTGCTAAGGTACAACTTCCTAGTAGAGGATTTATGAGAAGATATTAAAATATGTTGCATTTCGCTTGAGAGGTTATAGAACCTGGCTATGTTGGGAATTGGAGCAGCCAAGCTGTCAATTTTAGGGACTGAAGAGAGGGAGGGATGAAAGGCCTCGACGAATGCATCAAAAGGTCAGGAACTGGGTTCAGACTCCAAGTCTCTTCCAACAGATGAAGTCAAAGGAAGGGGAACCAAATCTGACGAGGCCAATGAAGGGCTATTAGAATGATGGTCCTTCCCAGGGCTTTTGCTTTCTGTAGTACTTTTGGAATCAGGGGAATTGGTGGGATTTGTCTGCAATCACGCTGGATTTCCCCAGGATGTGCATTGCTATCAGAAATCGTTGGGTGGATGTAGCCCACTGCCATACTCATACGGCCTCTCGACAAAGGGGATAGGAAGTACCAGACCACCGACATGTCACAATCACAATTGTCCCCAGAGGGAGAGAGTCCTGAATGTACACCAGCGCCAAGAGTACCGCTCTCATCTCCAGGACATTGATATGCAGATGGGTCTCTTGTCGGTCCATGTGCCTTGGGCTGTTCTTCCCTGAAAAAGCACCCCCCACCCGATCAGGGAAGCGTCCGTGGTCACTGTGGCCGATGGTGAGGGTAGGATAAAAGGACGACCTATCGTTACTTGAACAGAGGTCAACCACCACTGAAGATCCTTTTTGCATGTGTTTGCAAGAATAATGAGATGACACATTGAGAGCTCTTGATAAGACCATTGCGTGAACAGCAGCCACTGCAGAATCTGTATGTGCATGCGACCCAACGGAATCGCTATCATTGCAGCTGCCATCATCCCCAACAACTTTAGCACTTCTGAGGCTGGAACCTTGTCTCTGAATATGATATTCTGAATCTGCTGATGAAGTACTGATATCCTTTCTGATGGAAGTTTTAAAGTGGTGGTGGTGGTGTCCAATTCTGCCCTGATAAAAACGATATGTAGCTATGGCGACAAGGCAGACTTTTCTGAGTTTATGGTAATGCCCAGTTGACTGCAAAGAGTAAGTGTGGTGTCCCTGGCTTGTATTAGCTGATGCCTGGTGGTGGTGGTGAGCAGCCAATCGTCTAAGTCTGGAAACACCTGGAATCCCAGACGCCTCAGGTGAGCCATGACCACTGCCATACATTTGGTGAACACTCTGGGGGCTGTAGTGAGACCAAAGGGCAGGGCTTGAAACTGGTAATGATTGGCTCCCAGCCAGAAGCGCAGATGATCCCTGGATGGTCTGGCCATTTTTATGTGGTAGTACGCATCCTGGAGATCTATCGAGCGCATCCAGTTGTCTTCTCCTAAGAAGGGAAGTATCGACTGAAGCGTGTCCATCCGAACTTCTCCTTCTTGACAGATCTGTTTAGTCTGCTGAGGTCCAAAATAGGTCTCCAGTCCCCTGTCTTTTTTGGAACTAAAAAGAATCTTGAGTAAGTTCCAGATCCTATCTGATCTGCTGGGGCTGGCTGGATGACTCTTTCTTCGCAACTTTTGAACCTCTACTGTTGCTTGTTCCCTGTAACTGGGTGAACGTCTGGGATTTTTGTTGTCATGGGAGTGGGGGGTGGCGAAAGGAATAAACTATCCTCTGGAAACTATGCTTTCTACCCGGTTGTCATTTATTTTTAGCCAGGCATCTGGATACAAAGATAAGCAACCCCCGACTGCCTCCAGAGTAGGACAGTCGGGCCTCCTTTCAGGAGCACTGGTAGGGCTTCCCAAAGAACTGGTCTCTGTTGCCCTGGTTTTGCAGAACCCCTCTGCCGCGAGTGTGGCATCTTCCATTATTGCCCCCTCCTCTGCACCTGGAGGGGGGTTCCCCATGTGTGTCCAGAAAGGTTCCTTGGGCTTTTCAGAACCACATCTTTCCTCCCTTTTGACCTTTGGCGTATTGTCTAGTAGGGGTGGAAAAACAGACTCAGACGGCAGATAGAGTCTTCCTTCCTGCTCACACCTGGTCAAGGTTTCCTTAATTTTAGGCCCAAAAAGAGATAAGCTATCAAAAGATGTGTTGACAAACGATGACTTAAAGGGCTCTGCAAAGGAACATAAGCACATCCAGGAGTGTCTCCTGAGAGCAATTCCTGTACCTGCTTGCCCTACTTGTTCCATCAGCTGCATCTGATATCAGACACATGGACGATTTCACTATGGAATTAAGGGTAGCAAGCTGGGAGGCAACCTTGTCTGAAGCTCCTTCAGCTACTGTACCCTGATGAGCATCTCCAAGCTCTTTTAGGAGGACTCTCTGCAGTCTTGTGAAATGTTTAAGATAGTTCAGTGAACACATGGCAAATGTCACTGAACTATACATGCGCTTCCCATACCTATCCATGATCCTAGAGTCTCCGTTAGGAGGATGGATAGAGGAAGAAGTTTCTGACATCATCTTTTTGGTGGCTGCCGTCACCACCATGGCATCAACAGGTACTCCCTTAGTGAGAAAGGTATTATCATGAGGGGCAGAAATAAATTTATTGGGCCTCCTAAGGACAGGCTCCATGGTGTCCAGAGACTCCCATACCCTTCGTGAGATCAGCTCCATAAGCTCATCGAAGGGCGGAGACACCCAAGAGGTGGAGGGTTAAGACCCGAAAGCTTTCAGGAGGACAGACTCGTCTTCAATAGGTTTGGTGGGCTTCGGTTTGGTGGGCTTCCAGCCACCCCTCTGATTATGGATTTCCAATATATCTGTGAATGAGATATCTTCAGAGGGGGACCATGGGGACCCTTCTGATTCATCTAAGTCAGTATCAGATGTGAGAGACTCCAGCGGGGAGTCTAGATGCTTCCTCTTGCAAATTCTCTTCCTGGGAACCTCATCAGTGGGAACTTCTGGTGAGGTCTCAGAAGAGCAGGGGCCACCCAGTGGGGCTTCCTGAGGCTCAGGGTCTCTATGCTTCAAAGGGATCTGTGAGGCATACGTGCACACGGGTGCTTTTGGGGAAGAGTTAGCTGGTCTTGAAGTTGTGGATGTCCTAGGGGACATTACTCTCCTCATGGCCTCAAAAGCACCTCTGCTCCGGTGAAAAGGAACCGCTGGATCCAAAGAAACAGCTGATTCCCTCGGCACCCAAACAGTGGGCTCCGATCCAGAGGTAGGATCTGAACTCCTCCGCGCCGAGGCCCCGAGACGCAAGTCAGAACCAACAGGTCAGTCTGACTACCCTCCCCACACCCGAATGGAGAGTGTTGGTTCCTAGACTCCTCGATGGGAACCAAGGATGTTTGAGTAAACTGAACTGATGGCACGGAAACAGGCGTCAGCTCCGAAAGCTCCACAATCTTAAGGTCCAACTCCTCCAGCTCCGACGGACCGGTATGGCTTGGAGGAGGAAAAGAAGTAGATGGATGAACAGTTTTCAGTTCCAAAACCACTTGGGTTGGAACCGATAAAAATCTTGCAAACACCGGTGCCTGTAACAACTTCTGCACCACACGGTCCATGTCCAAATCAGATAGGCTAATTGAGGACTGAGATGAATGGATAGAGGGTGGTACCGACTGGAGCACTGGTGACTTCAATACTGCAGAGACTGGTTCCAGGACTGGGGATCAGCTCCGAAAAGACAAGACGCTCGGCTCCAAAGGCTGTGGAGCCGAAGGTTTTTTTTGATTTTGAGTCCGATGATAAAGCCTTAGAGAGCTTAGAACATTTGGGAGATGACTAGTTTTATCATGGGTGGCCCAAAGCATCTTGAAAGGAAGATTTCAGTAGTCCTCTGTCGATTAACTTTCTTTGCCTTTCATGAAGTACATGGCTTGAAAAGGAATGGCAGATGGAGCAACTCTCCTGCAAGTGCAAAGCACCCAAACAATAAACAATTTACATGACTATCAGTCACAGACATCTTTTGTACACACTTTGGACATTTTTTAAACCCAGACTTAGGATGTTTATCTTGGTCAGCCATGAAAAATATCTAAATGCACACAAGCAAACTTGTATTATCAAAAACTACACACACACACAAAAGTTTTTAACAATTTGAAACTACACTATAATAGTCAAAACAATTAGTAGCCCTTAAAAAAAAGGGCTCTATATGGTTAAATATGAGCTAACTATAAATGTATAAACACACTCTAAAGCCTATAAATGCTTGACAAAACACACTAAGCTATTAAAACTATTCTTATATATATATATATATATATATATATATATATATATATATATATATTTTATTTATTTATTTATTTATTTATCATTTGTTGACCGGGAATGTCCGACTAGGTTCCACAGAGCCTGTTTTCAGCGGAGGCCCGGGGAGAAATGCTCCAGATGCATGTCTTTGGAATGTGGGAGGAAACCGGAGTACCCGGAGGAAACCCACGCGAACACAGGGAGAACATGCAAACTCCACACAGAAGGCACCCCAGCCGAGAATCAAACCGGAGAACCTCTTGCTGTGAGGTGACAACGTTAACCACTGCACCACTGTGCCGCCCATATATATTATATAAGCACACCAAAGAAAGGGGAGGGAGCTACTAAAGGTCTATATAAACGACGGCCAAAAAGTCTATAAGAGATCACAATTAGCTAACAGTAGCTAAGCTATTAAAAGTTATAATTATGAAGATATAAAGATAGAAGTTGAAAATAGGAATTTTTTTCTAGAAAAAATTTGTTATACTGGCCCAAGCTGTGATCAGTCGCAGCGACAAACTAGATCTGGGGTAACTCAAGGTGCATCATGGGATAGGGACTTGGCCTCGAGCTGTCTGCAGACCTCCAGCTTTGTAGTAGGCCGGCTCGGAGCCGAGGATCATCTCTCTACCCATCTGTAAGAATGAACGGTGAGATAGAACAACTTCACATGCACTTGTTTTACTTTTTCTACAGAAGTGAAAATCCTGATTCTGGCAACTGACAGTAAGGGTCCAGGTAAAGTCCGAATGCAGTGGAAATCTCCTAATCCAGTACACTGGTTAGCCAGTCAGTGGATCACAGAGGAAGAGACTCATCTCTCTGATTATAGGTCACAGCAATCTAGTGAATGTCAGGTAAGATGTAGAACTTACTTTCTCTAAAGAGAAAGATCACCTATCCCTTTTCACACTCTTGGTGGAGTACCCTGCATATTTTATCAGTCTCTTGTTTTTCTTCTTCAAGCTGTGTCTTTGTTTTTTGAAGAGTCCAACAGAGGGAATTACTAGGAATGGTACTGCTTATGCCGTAAAGGCACATAGTATTTTAGCAGAATCTTAAACCAGGTGCAACAAACAACAGACAGTAAAAGATGTACTTCTTCCAGGTCATATCATATGGTTATCTGGCAAAGAGCAGAAACTGGGGTAAGTGATAGTACCAGAGAAACTCGTATCAGTTCCCTGGTAATATTGGTATGGCTTTTCCAAGATGGAAAGTCTGAGCCAGAGAAGAACATACAGTTGTAAATTTTTCCATGCACTTCCCTTAAATGGGAACTTTAAGCTGTTTGCAGAAAATAACATATAGGTTAAGTACTAGGAAGTCAGATGTGTAGCTTTATGTTACATGGCTACCTTAGTGAATTACTCACTAAATTAACCACAAACAATTATTTAAACCTAAAAATACAGGCACCTTGGTTGACAAGATAATGTTAAAATTTTTCTGCTCTTCAAATGCTTACAGATGTGGATAAACAGAGAAAGAGCTAAGGAGGAAGGACACTGTTCTCCCTAAATTTTATGACCGGTCACATCAACAGGACAGGCAGCATTCTATACAGAACAGCACAGAAATGTGCCTTCTGCAGTTATTTCTACATATTTGCTATGCTGGCTGATGAAAACTGCCTTTCAAATTACTGACTTATTTTTAGTAAACCATCCAACAAACCTCTAGCACTGACCATTGCCCCAGAAGTGAAAACATAATATAGATTGAAACCATACCTCTCAACCTTTTAGAGCAAGGAATCTGGACAAAGCCATAAATAATGAGGGGACAGATGCCCAAATATAGGGACATTTTCTTTTAAATATTGCTTTTATTAACTTAGAACATTGATAGAATAAACAGATGTTTGCATTAACATGAATTTTCTGAAGGGTATGAAGTTTGTAACATAAATGTCTGTCATTATTTTCTGACTTCAGCCCTCAATTAGTTGTTAATGATTTGCCAGAAAACCACAATTTTATGAGAAACAGACCAAAAATATGAAGCAAACATCTGGACATTCTGTGAAAACCTGAGCAGTCGAGAGGTATGACAAACTCAGATATTGATGATAGCAACAGAAATTGTAAAGATAACTAATAAAATAATTTTAGCAGTTTCCCCTCTCAGAATCTTATGGAATATCAACATTAAATTTATTATTCCTTATATTCTAGCAAACACAGCAATACTCACCAAAAGTTGGACTACACCACTGAAAACAAGCCAAAGCTATTAAATGAGCTGCACATATATTTATATACTTGCTCTCTGGCTTCAGTCAATGGCACCTATCCCACACCAGCACAATGCTCCCTAAATGTTCTACAATACTTCAAGCCAGTGAAATCTAATTAGCTAGTATCTAATTAGCTAGTAAATTTTAATAGGAACAGCATGAAGTAAGCGATCATGTGGACCTAAAGATGCCTAGCGGTATACACTTAAGACAAACTTAAAAGTTCTCACCACCTTTTTCATCCACTTTTTAATAATGCTCATCTCCCAAATTGCACAGTTAAATATGTACTAGATGAAGGTACAGCTCACACACTAAAAATGCCTTGTATTGTACTTGGACAAACATATGAAATGAATGCCTATAATAACAAGAAATTCTCACCTTTTTAATATCTTCTTATCTTGTCAAGATCTACATCTGATGGCCTAAAAATATAAAATGTATAATGTTCACTTTCTATAAATGACATGCTATGTACATATTAATCTACATGGGCTATTACATGAACATTTTGTTAATTATGGCAAAACAAATAAACCTTCATTTCAAAATATTAAAGTTATATACATACCAAAATAACAGATCTCTAGAAAAAAAAGTCTTCTATAAACTCTATGGCATATGCTTGAAGTGTTATGACCATTAGCAGATGGATCTTTTCAGGACGCTAAACACCTTATCCTTCCCATTACACATCCCTATTGTCCACTCTCTCTCTCTCTCTCTCTCTCCCCCCAATTCTGAAGTTCAGAGTGAAAGTAGAAGAAAACTAGAACAGGCACAAGATAGAAGGTAAAGGCAATATGGTGAAATGATAGTAATTGATGAATGGTATACACCAGAAGACATACCATACTAGCTTTTAATGTTCCATACACTGTTGGAAACTCCTGGTGTCTGGCTGGTGTGTGATTCTCAAACAATCTGGAAATATATCGCTGATTGATAAGTATATTTCTTGGCATTTTAACCTTTCAGAGTTCATTGTCTTAATTTTGCCTGACTGAATTGTTTTATATATTTTCTGGCATTGTTTTGTTTCTCATCTGTCCTGAAACTGTTTTTCCCCTACCCTCACCCTATTCTTGTGGTGGTGTTATAGTTGGTGGCTTTGCAGTTGCCTGCCCCTACTGTACATTTGATCTGGGACACCCCTCCCAGTCTGGTGTTCACTCTACTTAATACAGAGAGAACATTTGAGAAGGCCAACCCACTTAGGTTCTTAACCCTGAAATTTTCTTCTGCTCCTTCTTCCTCTCTCCTTGCACTTTATTTTGCATCTTCTTATAAGTACTCAATTGTATTTATTCTGCTCCATTTATTACTGCTTGGTAGTAGCCTGATTAAATTGTAACTGTTATTCTAAGCCTTTTGGTTTAAGCACTGAGCTCCAGACCAGTTATTTTACATTAAGGTTTGTGTTCTGCACTGTTGTGGCAGGGCAGGTAGCTTACATCCTTCTAAGTTGGGAATTGCTGATTTAGAATAACAGACACTGAGCCTTCAAAGTGTATTAGTTCTGGTTAAAGCACTTGGACTTCAGGCCAGTTATTTTTCATTAAGAAGGTTTGTTGTCTGCACTCTTAAGGGAGGAGAGGCTAGATTCTGCCCTTCTGAGCTGGGAATTTCTGGTTAAAGGCTTATTGTGCCTGCTTATTTGAACTGTTTCTTTCTGAAATTGGTGCGCCTTGTTTGCTGTAGCATAGACTAGATTCAGACCTGCTGAATCTAGCTTTGTTTGTATAACTTGAGCAGTAATCCAGGCCATCTTTTTTGGAGAAGGTTCCCCTGCACCCTAGTGGCAGGAGTGTGCAGTCAGAACTTGTCTGATTGAAGACTGCTGGAACAGGGCTCAGTTTTGTGCTTTTTTACTGGGTAATTTGTTTAAATCAGTTTCCTTGTTATCGATTGTTATATAAATAAAATTGCACTTTATTCATCTGATTTGACTGTATTTGTGTTTCTTCCTACTTTATTTTGCTTTTCCTGCTTGCTCTTAAAAGTACTTAATTGCATTTATTACTGCTCGTTAGCAGCCTGATTAAATTGTAACTTGTTATTCTAAGCCTTTGGTTGAAGCACTTGGGCTTCAGACCAGTTGTTTTACATTAAGAAGGTTAGTGGTCTGCACTGTTGTGGCAGGACAGGTAGAGTAGATCCTTCTCAGTTGGAAGTTGCTGATTGAAGGGTTAACGTCTGTTATTCTAAAAGTGTATTAGTTCTGGTTTAAGCAGTTGGGCTTCCAGCCAGTTATTTTACATTAAGAAGGTGTGGTCTGCACTCTTGTGGGAGGAGAGGATAGATTCTGCCCTTGTGAGCTGGGAGTTTCTGGTTAAAGGCTTAGTGTGCCTGCTTATTTGAACTTTTTTTTCTGAAATTGGTATGCCTTGTTTGCTGTAGTATAGACTACATACAGACCTGCTGAATCTAGCTTTGGTTGTATAACTTGAGCACTAATCCAGACCATCCTTTTTTGGAGAGGGTTCCCCTGCACCCTAGTGGCAGGAGTGTGCAGTTAGAACTTGTCTGATTGAAGACTGCTGGAACGGGGCTCAGTTTTTAGCATTTTATTAGTTAATTGGTAAATTTGTTTAAATTGGTTTGCTCATTTGCTACTGTTATATTAAAAAAAAATACACTTTATGCATCGCCGCTTAGCTAGGGTTAAACAATTCCTGGCGCCATAAAGTCTGCGGTTTAAATTTTCCCTTAAAACTAGCCAGTTTTTTAGTTTTAGTACTCAAATCTGCTTCTTTGAGCTCAGCATTTGTTCAGAACTCGTTGTAAGCACTAAATAAGCTACAAATTACTACAGCACTCATCTTTCTTCACTTGTCTAGAGGAAAACAGTTTTTAGTACTTAATAAATAACACCTATCCAGGTATGTCGAAGGGTCAGCTCCCGGTGTTTTTTCCTGTCTACCTGATTAATCTGGGCATGCATCAATAGCCTCATGTACACAGACAACCCTCTCCTCCTACCACCCAACACTACAACCTGTGAGAGATGCAATTATATAGCCAAACTGGAATTAAAGCTCTCTTCACCCAAGACTGGACTAGACAGTCAAGAGAAGAAGGTAAACACTTGCACCACACCACACTCATCACATAGTCCCTCAAAACCTACACCACCAAAACAGACACATAGAAACACAAAACACACACCTACATTCGCAGAGGCTCTCAATAAAAATCTAATCAAGCAACAGAGACCTCCAAAGCAGAAACTCCACCCCCCCCCCAACACAACCCAAATGACACATAGCTCACAAACTCTGTGTGCCACTCAACCACAGCCCATAAGGCATAACAACGTACCCAACACTCTAGTCATAGGTGACTCTATAGTCAGGCACACTGATGTTCCACTCACCAGGCTAAACAAGGAAAAAGTCAGCTGCTTATTGGGTGCCAGGATCCACCACATAATACACTCACTCAGGTCACTCCACAACAAATACAAATATGACTCTGTCATTGTACATGTTGGTGTGAATGACCTGAGATGTACCTCCCTGGACTACATGAAAAGAGACATGGAGGAGCTCTCCGATCTTGTAGCCCAGGCAGGTATGACCCTAGCCCTTGGTAGCATTCTGCCATCACCCAGAATGATACCACAGTACAAGGACAAAATGATTGACTTTAACAATTGGCTAAGCTTCTGGTGTCATTCTAAGGGATCCAGTATTTGTCTGCCTGGGATGACATGATCAACAGACCACGATGCTTTGCCAGAGATGGCCTGCACCTGTCGCCCTTGGAATTCGGGATACTGGCTAAGGCTCTTGCTACCCCATATAGTGCCTTTATTAGGCAAGGTTTGAATGACAAATTCACCACCGTAAAAGGTACAAGCAAACAAAATCTGAGGGTAATGCTAAACCTCAAAATGCATTCACTCGAGGCACTCCTTAAAATGGAGAACATAGACATCTGTGCAGTGACAGAGACCTGGTTCACGGCTCCAGAGAGCACCCCTGAATTACCAAGCTATAATTCATACCACACCTTTCAGCCCGCTAACCTGGACCGAAACACTAAAGGTGGAGGTGTGTCCATATTCATTAAGGATATCCACACCTCTAGGCTAGTTGCTCAGCATAATGCATCCGAGATTATCCAAGTGCAATTAACTCTGGGCAAGACCGCAATCCAAATTTTAACTTGCTACAGAGCCCCCACCATGCCCCAGGATTCCTACTCCTCATATTTTGATACACTGGAAAATATTAGGGTACAACCTAACACCCTCATAATGGGTGATTTCACCTACCCCACCATTAACTGGGAAAACTACTCATGTACCAACTGTTTTGCTCAAAGTTTTCTGGAATTCATAAATTCCATTGCCTTAGATCAACATATCCACACCCCCACCAGGGGCAGCAATATCCTAGACCTGGTCATTACCAACATGGGCGACCGGTGTTCCACACCAGAGGTCAATTCCTCGTTGGTCAGATCATACCACAAGCTAATCACCCTGGACATCCACATCCCCCCCTCACCAATTAGGGAAACTACCGTAAAAAATTTCTCCTAAACAAACTTTACACTTAAGACAGAAGTAGCAAACTTCACGACACCCATGCAGACGGACAACAGAGGTATGACTGCTGAATCCAACACAAATGCACTTTATAAGCACTTACACGAGTGCATGGATCGTGCAATCCCTAACAGATCCAAGATGATATCCTCCAAAAAAAGGAAGTCAATCTGGTAGTCCCCTGCCACAAACAAACTCTACAACAGAAGAAAGACACTGTTGCAAAAAAGAGTAAAATCCCATGATTAGAGGAACTCCCTGGTCAGCCTCAGTAAGAAGCTGATATCCTTCATAAAATCTTCCAAAGCTAGTTACGAAAACAAAATCACCATTGATTCTAAAGACAAAGTACAGTTTTGTACCTACCATAAATGTAGATGTTCGAGGATTCCATTGCTGCAGTCCTTACTATTGGGTATAGTCCGCATCCAGTCGGCCCGAATACCAGAGTATAAGGCTGACGTCGGTCAGGGCGCATTAGACTGACGTCAGTACGTCAGGGTACTAATGCGCATGACCGGCGTCATATCCTCAGTCTTTTCTTGCCCCAGATGTCAGAAGACCCTAAAAAGACAAGGCCCAAAATACCTGCACCAACACATGAACAAAATATACAAAAATAGAAGCAGGTAAAGTCACCTACACAACCACCCCGAAACACAGAGGGGAAGGAGGGAGGGTAAATTGGACTGCAGCAATGGAATCCTCGAACATCTACATTTATGGTAGGTACAAAACTGTACTATGTTCTTCGTTTTCCATTGCTGCAGTCCTTACTATTGGGTAGAATCCCAAAGCAGAGGTAAGGGAGGCTGGCAAATCACAAAGAAGCAGGAGCTGACAACATGCCTTGCAAAACAGCTGTGGCAAAACCAGCCCTAGACTTAGAGTAGATAGGAAGGTGATAATGCTTAGAGAAAGTATGCACTGAACTCCAAGTAGCTGCTTCCAAAATATCCTTAGTGGCCACCCCCCGTAGAAATGCTGTGGAAGTGGCAGTAGCCCTAGTGGAATGAGGCCTAATCCCAGCAGGAATCTCCTTGCCATGATGGGAATAACAAAATGCAATGCAAAAGCCAATCCACCCAGAAATAGTTTGTTTTGACACAGGCTTGCCCTGCGAACTCAAAGCAAAAGAAACAAACAACTGCTGAGACTGCCTAAAATCCTTAGTCCTGCTTAAGTAATAACGCAATTGCCTGTGTACATCTAAAGTATGCAAAATCTTTTCCCCTATATTTTGGGGGTCTGCATAAAAAGTAGGCAAATGAATAGTTTGGTTTAAAGCCACACTAGAAACCACCTTAGGCATAAAGGAAGGATTAGTACGTAATGATACCCTATCCTTATGGAAAATCAAAAAAGGCTCGACTGCCATAAGGGCCTGCAACTCAGACACCCTTCTTGCAGAAGTAATAGCCAACAAAAAAGCAGTCTTCCATGACAAATATTTCAATTCAGCAGTAGCCGCAGGCTCAAAAGGTTGTAGAGTAAGTTTTTCCAACACAAAATTGAGATCCCAAGCAGGAGTAGGAGCTCTACGTGGGGGTCTTATATTTTTCGCCCCTCTAAGAAACTGCTTGAACAAAGGATGCGAAAACAATGGTGGGTCACAATCATAGTGAGCTGAGATTGCTGCAGCATGAATCTTAATGGAAGAGAAGGACAGACCCTTGTCCAGTAACACAGTAAGATATTGAAGAGCCATACTCAAATTAGGCTCAGAAATCTTCAAATTCTTTGCTTTACTCCAAAATAAAAATCTCTTCCATTTTGCTGCGTACACTTTCCTTGTACTAGGTCTTCTAGCTTCCATAATCACATTTAAAACTTGTTGAGGAAGTTGAGACCTGCTGTGTTTCAACACAGAATATGCCAGGCTGTCAGATGAAGAGAGTGAAGCTTGACATTGAGCAGATGACCGTCCTGCTGGGATAACAGATGTGGAATCAAAGGTAAAGGCCATGGAGGCTTCTTTACCAGACTCCGTAGAAGAGGGTACCAGTGTTGCCGAGGCCAATCTGGAGCTATCAAAATCATCCTTGGCCTGTCCTGTCTGACCTTTAACAGTACCTTTGGAAGAAGAGGCAGAGGTGGAAAGGCATACACATGAAGGTTTGTCCAACTGAAAGACAGAGCATCCACTTTCCAAGCTGTGTGATGAAACCCCTTTGTGCAAAACTGTGGCAGCTGGTGGTTTAGAGGAGAAGCGAACAGATCTATGTCTGGAGTTCCCCATGACACTGTCAATTTCTGAAATACATGAAGATCCAGTTTCCACTTGTGGGGATCCATGATTTGTCTGCTTAACACATCTGCTAAGGAGTTCTGTGCTCCTGGCAGAAACCTTGCCTGAAGAGTTAGGTGCAAGCGTAGCGCAGTCTCCCATAAAATCATCGCTTGCCTGCATAGAGGATAAGAATGTGTTCCCCCTTGTTTGTTGAAGTACCACATGACAGTTGTGTTGTCTGTTAGAATCAACACCTGCCCTGGAAGAAGTAACTCCTTGAAAGCCAGTAATGCGAACTGGATTGCTAACATCTCCTTCATGTTGATATGTAGATGCTGTAGTCTGGCAGGCCACTTGTCTTGTATCCACTTTCCATTTAGATGAGCTCCCCAAGCAATGTCCGAGGCATCTGTCGGTAAAAATCTGACTCGCCTCTGGCCGGGTCACAGAGAGTCCCTTGTTTAGGTGACATTCCTGAGCCCACCAAAAAATTCTCTTTGAAGGCAAGGTATTATTGGAATGACAGTGTCTAAATCCTGGCAGTGCTGTGTCCATACATTTTTGAGATACCATTGTAACTTCCTCATATGCAGTTTGGCATTGGGAAGCACCAGAATACAAGATGCCATGAACCCTAATGCTTGAAGGACTGTCTTTGCAGTCAGCACGGACTGATGAGATAGTTGATGGAAGTAAAGTGATAGACTCTTTTGTTTGTCCGGGGTTAAAAAGGCCATCTGGGCTGCTGTATTCAGTCTCACACCCAGAAAGCACATGTCTTGAGAGGGTACTAGACTGGACTTTATTTCGTTCACAGAATACCCTAGGCATCTTAGCACTGCTATAACATATTCCAGATGCTGTAGAAGGTCTTCCTTTTCTTGAGCCAGAATCAGGCAGTCGTCTAAATAAGGATAGATTTGAAGTCCTTGTAGCCTGAAGTAAGCTATCACTGGAGCCAGAACCTTTGTGAATACTCTGGGCGCAGTAGATAAGCCAAAGGGCAATGCAGAGAACTGATAATGAGAATCTCCAGCTCGAAACCGCAGAGACTTCCTGTAACTTAGCCTGATAGGCACATGAAGGTAAGCTTCCTTGAGATCTAAAGTTACCATCCAGTGATCTTTGCCCAGCAGGGGTAAAAGCTGTTGTAACGTCAACATCTTGAACTTGGGAATGTCCAGACAAGTGTTGAGGAGAGATAAATCCAAAATCGGTCTCCACGTGTTCCCCTTCTTTGGTACTAGGAACATGCGAGAATAAAATCCTAGGCCCCTTTCTGATACAGGGACTGGCTGAATGGCCCCCATGTGGAGTAACTGAGAAACTTGCTTGTAAGCCTCTTTTCTTTGTGGAGGAGGAACGTCTGGCATGCCTTTGAAAGGGGGCATTGTATGGAAATAAAAACTGTAACCGTGGTGAATGATGTCCAACACCCATCTGTCTTGAGTAAGTAAATCCCAATTTTCTTTGAAAAGAGACAGTCGTCCTTCCAAAGGAGCTGCCAGACGAGAATCTACTGGCAGCTGAAAAGGCAGGTCATTGGGTCTGTTTACGAAAGGACTGACCCCTGCCCTCACCAGAAGTCTGAGCAGGTGAACTCCCTGTTCTAGGCATAAAAGAACCTTGAGCCCTGCCCCTACCACGTCTAGACCTACCCCTAGACTGGGAATCATAAGCAGGATATGTCCACCCCTTAGCAGGCCAATTTCTACTAAACTTCGGTGGCTGTACCTGCAAAAAATCTGTAACAGTTGCATAGACTTAGCTTTGTCCTCCATTTTCTTTAAAACTGCTTCCACAGGTGAACCAAACAACACATCAGACTGTAAAGGAGCATCCAAAATCCTTGTCTTAACATGCTCAGCCAAATTTTGATCCCTCAACCAGGCATGCCTGCGAAGAACAGAACTAGTGGCAGCCACTCTCGAGGAGGCCTGCACAGCATCAAAACCACATTGCAAAGAATGCTTGCCCACTTGTTCAGACACATAAACTAAATCCAGCAATTCTTTACAATCAATACCTTCCGCCAAAGCATCCACCTTAGATTTCAATTGTGAAAGGAGATAATTTTGATATTTCAGCATGTGAAACTGACAATTCAATGCTCTCATGGCTAGAGTGGAAGAAGTATATACTTTCTTACTCCACCTATCTAACGCCCTTGCCTCTTTGTCAGTGGGAACAGGATTTTTAACCACAGAGGCCTTAACACCTTTAGGCCCCGAGAAACAGTTTCTGGGTCCGCCCTAGGACTCCTAAACAAATACTTATGAGCTTCGGGCACCCTATAGTACCTATCAGGTTTAACAGGAGCAGGAGGCAAAGAATCAGGGTCAGGGAAGCCTCTGCAAAAACATCTTCCACCACATTCAACACAGGAGGTATAGCTAAGGGCCTATGCTGGGGTAAAATAAGAATTCCCTAAGCCTCTTCCTGGAATCAGAGTAATCCTGGCCTTCCCATTTAAAGTGCTCCCTCATGGAATGCAGAGTCTCTGAAAATGAAAAATCCTCAGGAGGAGAAGCCGAAGGAGTGGCATCATCCACATCAGAATCAGAATAATGAGGATACTCCTGCAAATCTTCCGCAGAAGACTCAGAAGCCCCTGAACCCTGTTCAAAACTGTCAAACTCTGGTTCCACCCTAGGCCTCTTATCCGGAGGGCCCATAGAACCTCTAATCATAGTAATCAAATCTTCTGCTATTTTAAGCATATGTTTTTTAGGCACAGAACCCGAAAGGCTAGGAGAAGCCCCTACTGAAGCTGAACTTGGCCTACCTCTAAAAGAAGTTTTGGCAACAGAAGGAGAGGCTCTAACTACTGTGGGAAGAGAGGGAAGAATAGTAACCTGAGAAGCCCGCTCAGCCTGGCCTGCCTCCTGAGAGGGTACATCCTGTAACAGTAAAGTTTCTGCCTGAGACTCCATAGAAACTCCTGGCAAAACCTCTGGCTCCACTGAGCCTCCTAAAGAACCGACGGCATTTTATAATTGCAACGCTTCCCAAACACTAATCTGGCACAGTCTAACCTCCTCTTAATAGTGCTTGTTAAACCTAGCACAAGAGCGGCAACCAACAACGTCGTGCTCAGGCCCTAAACAAGGTATACACAATGTATGGTAATCCCTATGAGGTATTTGTTTCCCACAAGAAATACAGTTATTCACATTTTCTGACATCCGATTAAATACTGAGGCAAGAAAAAACCAAAATGTTCCCCAATGGGGTACTTAGCCAACTCTGATTCGGTCTGAAACTCCGGTTTCGGAAATATTTCAGAACGCCAACCTGCACTCGCAAAACTGCTTCTGCATCGGACCACGCGGCAAAAAAGACTGAGGATATGACGCCGGTCATGCGCATTAGTACCCTGACGTACTGACGTCAGTCTAATGCGCCCTGACCGACGTCAGCCTTATACTCTGGTATTCGGGCCGACTGGATGCGGACTATACCCAATAGTAAGGACTGCAGCAATGGAAAACGAAGAACATCCACAAAGCATTATATAGCTATGTCAAGAATCTCAATGGCAACACTCAGATCTGCTCTGAGTTACAGCACAATGGCACTAAATATACAGGACCAACTGATGTTGCCAACATCCTGGCAGATAGGTTCAACTTTACCCCTCTCTCACCCCCTAAAGGGCCCATCTCTACACCGGAAGAATGCAAAGTTTCTGCAATCATGGCTGCACAGGTAAAAACCACACTCTCCAAAGCCAAAAGCACAGCATCCATGGGAACTGACATCATCCCAGGCTGCGTTCTACACGAACTACAGAATGAACTGGCACCCCATCTAAGCACCATGTTCAATTATAGCCTAACCTCAGGCTTTATGCCCACTGAATGGCGCACAGTGACGGTTATCCCGCACCAAGGGGAGCCACCACGCACTCCAGGGAACTACCGCCCCATTAGCCTAATGAGCCTGGTCTGCAAGGCCATAGAACGTATCATCATGGAACTTATAAACAAAGACATTGGTAATCTCCAAACTCTGGATCCTACCCAGTTCGGGTTTGTAAAAGGCATATCATGCCTCCTAAACCTGATAGAATTCTTTGAAGCAGTCACCAAAGCCGTAGATGAGGGTAAAATGGTTCACACAGCCTATCTAGATCTCACCAAGGCTTGACACCATCCCCCACTCTGGAATTATAGATAAACTCACTAAACTAGGTATAAATCCCTATGTCACAAGATGGGTTACCAACTGGCTCACTGACAGAACCCACACTGTGAAAGAAGCAGACTCCAAATCAGACTTCAGACAAGTGGAGTACCACAGGGTTCAGTCCTGGGTCCCCTCCTGTTTGGTATCTACTGTTATGAAGTACAGGCTAACCCAGAAGATCTTTCGTTAACGATGTTTGCAGATGACTGCAAACTAGGAGCCATAATCAAAACTCCTAACGATGTGGATATCCTACAAAAGGGCCTCACTGAGACAGATGCCTGGTGTAAAAGCCATGGCCTCAAGCTCAATGCCAAAAAGTGCACTGTCATCCCTCTGGTAAAACTCTGTACCCATGAGCTAACACATAGGTGGTGGTCTACTTAACACTGAAAGTCTGATAAGAGACCTTGGGACACAGGTTGACAGTAGTCTCTCCTTTGATAATCACATCACCACAGTAGTCAGGAAATCCTTCTACATGGCACACCTCATCACAAACGGTTTCTCTTCCAGGAAAAAAAAAGTGGTCATTGTTCCCCTACTTGCCACTCATTAGACCCATTATAGAGTACAATGCCCCTTTTGGTATGTACCTCACAAGCCATCTACAGCAACTGGAAAGGCCGCAGAAATACCTCACAGCGAGGATTACTGGCCTCAAACTGATGCCCTACGCAGACCGTCTCAAAAAACTCTAGCTTTACTCCATCGCATATCGCCTATTCAGAGGCGATCTCTGCCTAACATACAAAGCTATGTCAAACCCAGAGCTGTTGGACATGCTCCACTTGAAGAAATCCCAATCCTTCTGAGCTACACGCTTTTGGGAGCTAAACCTTGTCACCACAATAAACGGAATATGATGGAGGGATAGATTGCTGTCCCAGACACTTCCCATACTCTGGAACAAACTACCTATCTATATCAAACAATGCTCCTCATTAGCTCTCAAGAAAAATCTTGATGATTGGATGGGAAATAAGAAATTCACCCCCGGGATCACCTCTGTGGCTCTGTTTGACAGGGGCACAGGAAAATAATTTTCTTGGGTGGTGAAAGCCAGAGTACCTTTTTGACTATGCTTATATAGGCCCTAGGGCCAATAGTCTAGTACCTACCTATGAACCTTAGGGTAATTACATAGTTTTCATATCTAATGGGAGAGGGTCCATTTCTGGAAATATCTACAGCAGACTTCCAAGACAATCCTCCTGAATAGTCACTCTCATGATACCACCACCCTGATGACAATGGGCTGAAAAAAAGATCAGGAAATACAAACAACATTTAGCTTGTAATGCCTCATAAAATGTGCTCAGAAAAGGCAAAGCTGATGCTGCGATATAGGTTCACAGGTTCAGCTGTCTAGCTTAAGTTTTGATGGCCTTCAAGAAGCCTGCCTGCCATAACTCACTGTTGATTTCTACTTCCCAAACATATATGTATGAACATTTTTAAGGCATTAAGTACAGAACCAGGCCCAGTGAGGTAAAGAGAAAGTCCTAACTATGGCACAGGCAGCCACCATGTGATCAGTGAATTGATGGAGCCGGCAGGAAGGATGGATATGGCAATCCTAAGGGAAGAGAATTCACTAGTGTGGGGAGACTGTTTGCTGAGGCTGGGGCTAGGAAAGATCAATGGTCTTTGGCATGCAGGATGGCTTTGGATGCATAACTGCCTTAGGGCCCAGGGCAGACAGATCCTCACAAGCCATGCCTCATGTCTCCTGGCTTTGCCCTGTCCCACTCTTGATAGTCGTCAGCTTGCTCCCCTTGAAAATAAACATGAGGATGTGGGGCCCCATATGTATAAGCTTTTTCAGGAAGGGAGACCTCCTATTGTGGGTCACACTGAGGTCTTGTTTGAGGGATCAGAGCTTGTAGTGGAAGATCATGAATTCAGTGGCAGCAAGTTAAAAAAAAAAAAAAAAAAAAAAAGACGGCAAAGGCAAGCTTATTTGAAGGTCTTGGAAGATGATGTACAATGTATCACTTGCTTTTTTCTTCAACTTCTAGTATTACACTCACCAGTAATTTGTTAGTGCCCCGGTGGCCACTCTAGGCATAGCCTTTCCAAAAGACTGGAACAGACACTGGCTTGTAGACCAGCCAGAAGTCATCTCTAAGTAACCTGGAACACAATGAACAATTTAATGACAGTCTCGGAGGGCTTTTTGAATACTTGAATTTTTCTAACCCAATGATCTTTCTAGTAAGGGCTCAAACCTTTTTGAGTCCTTTCATCTGGCTTGTTCAAAGGATATAAAATGTAGCACTGTAACTGTTCAGAACAGTTAATTATAAAGTGATGCAATTATTTCATTGGTGTGATCAGACATGCCCTTCATAATTAGGGCCAATTTTTTCTTCTAACTTTTACATAAACACAGGTCAAAGTACTATTGTCCCTGGATCACTAAGAATGACATTTTACCCTTTAACAATTTACAATGTATGCCCTTTTGCAAAGTCTCTTGATAGTACACTTGCTGACATTAAAGCTGAGGTCATTACTACTAAATCAAGGTATTTGCATACCACACTAGAAAATGTCAGTGTCTTATTATGAAAAATTGTTACCCAGTTTGAAATTATCAACACACGGTATATCTTAATTTGGAAGCCACAATAAATCAAAAGTTATTTAATTAAAAATGCCCGAAGATAGGCTTGCCTTTGTGACCAGCGTCTATTTAAGATTTTATCTAGAAATAGTAGAATGAAGCAGAAACCAACAGAGATGGAGCTACTTTGGGGGAAACAATACTGTAAATACAGCATGAACATATAAGCACTGCAATACCATCAAGTTTTCCTTTGGTCTCTAAATACCAGTAACATGTCTCTAACACTAACAGTACTTCAGATACTGTACAATCAGGATTGCAAACTAACCTCACTAGAACACAAGTAAAATGTATAAACAACTTACCTTCGCAATGAAATAAGCTGTGAAGAATGCTAAAGGATGTCATACCAAAGCTACCAGTATTCAAGCACATTATACCATAGTTGTGACACCAAAAGCAGTAATATCCTTTGTACCATATCAGCTGCCTTCACTGACATTAGTTCCACAGACAAGCACTTGCAAGAGACCAAAGACAATACTGCCCTTTGTACGTTACCTGTCAGTTACCTTCACTGACCAAAACAGTTAAGGCGGGTTGTTAGTATACAAGATTATGTCTTTGCACTTTCAACAAGCTTCTTCTTGTAGTTAAAATTTGATTCCATCAGTCTCCATTTGCCTACAATGTGACCATCAGTACGTCAACTAAGCAGAACATAGCACTTAAGTAGAAAGTTAACAACTACACTAACACCTTCTGTAATAAACATCAGTTACCTTCAAATAATTTGCCCGAGAGGCCAGATGCACAAGGAACCAAAACAGCAGTCTTTTTGTCTGATGGTTACCATCACTAAATAAAAATCAGAAAAGTACAGTTGTATAAGAAAGAGAGTTATGTACTTACCATAACTTGGCATCTGTGCTATCCAGTGTCATTATTCATTGCAGATGGGTCTTGGATCTGACCTCACATCTGAGCTGGTAACTGTCAGACAGATCCAGAGCTTAAGCTCCTCCCCTTCCCACAATCCCTTGCTACCTACTAACCCTCAGAACGAGTTTTCTAAACCAATGGAAATGCAGAGGAAGCTGAGCGAAAAAACAAAACATTCCCACATATCAGCCACTCCAGCATGCCAGAACCCCAGAAGGAAGGAAGGAGGAAGGAGGGTGGGAATGTGATTAATACCGACAGTGGATAGCACGGGTGCCAAGTTATGGTAAGTACATAACTCTATCTGATGCTGTGTCATTATTCATCACAGATGGGTTAGAGTTCCCATCTTCTAAATATCCTGGGTGGCCTCAAGGAAGGACATGCCGGAGGACAGAGGAACCAAAGGAAGCTCTCTTCCTAGACACCAAGATCAACCTGTAGTCCGAAATGAAAGCAGGAGGATTACACAGTCACAGCAGCACAAATCTCATCCAGGGAAAGTCTAACCAAGAAGGCAGAAGATGTAGCAACAAACCTGGTTAAGTGGGCCTTCACCGGTCTGGATAATTCCAACTGCCTACTATCATAAATGCAAGAAATACAACCAGCAATCCACCTGGAAATAGTAACTTTGGAAACTGACTGGCCCTTTCTGTTCTGAGAGAAAGCCACAAAGAGTTGGTCTGACTTTCTAAACTCCACAGTCCTTTTCAGATAAAAATGCAATTACCTGTGGACGTCTAGACAATGCAAGATGTACTCTTCTTTATTAGAGTAATTAGGAAAGAAGACTGGTAGTTGAAATCGACTGACTGAGATTAGCTTCACTGGCCACTTTAGGGAGAAAGGAAGTATTTGCTCTAAGAGACAGCTTATCCTTATGAAAGATCGTGAACAGTGGCTTAATGCACAGAGCCTGAAGTTCCAAATCCCTCTTAGCAGAAGTAATGGCAACTAAAAAAGGCAGTCTTCCAGGAAAGAAATTTAATATCATATGAACTAGCTGGTTCAAAAGGTTTTGGTGCTGCAGTCCCTGATGCAAAAGTCGAATCCCACGGAGGAGACAGATCTTTAATAGGTGGTCTAAGAAGAAAAACTTCTTTCAGAAAGGTTTTGCATAATTTGGAAGAAAAGGTACGCTTATCATTGACATGGAAATCTGAGACGGCAGCCAACTGAAGCTTAATGGTGGAAAGACTCACCCCATCCTGAAAAAGGGGAAGATAAAAGAGCAAAATATCAGGAGTAGGGACTGAGAAGGGATCTAAATGTCTTTGTGTGGCCCAAATGGAAAACTTTTTCCATTTACTGGAATACACCTTTGTCGACTGCTTTTGGGAAGCCAAAATAATGCTCCTCACCAGGGAAGGAAGCCAGGACTGTGAAAGGATTACTGGAACTGGAAAACCATGCGGTTA